>NC_088247.1:98670963-98678463 GCF_036013445.1 Caloenas nicobarica
TTTTTCCAAATAGAGTTGTATTAAAAGTGAATAACATACCATGCCTGCCCGATGCTAAAATTGAGGATTTTGAATGAAGAGTAGATTGACATTTTATCCCAGCTCTAAGACCCTAGCAGAAGGCAACAGCACAAGCACAGAGCCTTAGATGCAGCTAATTTCATTCCCCAGCTGATGAAAGTAATTGCGACTGAATAACTCTGCTCCTCCCTGAGTATTGGTGTTGATGTTGAGGAACTTGTCCCCTTTCCAGGGATATCACGAGAGTGTGGATGCATGAATCTGTGCCCCATCACTGGGTGTTTTCTAGGCGGTTAATAACCGTTGTGGTTTCAGATGAATTTAACTATGTTTTATGAAGATGTGTTAAGTCCTCAGGATGGTGCTGGCGGGGCTCGAGACCTGTCAGGCCCCTGGACTTCCCACCTCTCCCATGACAGTGGGCACCACTGGGATGAAGGCAGGTGGCGCAGGTCCAGAGCCCATTACCACCAGTCTTTGATCTAACTTAGGGCAAGCCTGAGTCAAGAATTGCTGCTCTCTAACCTGTAATGAATAGTCCCATTTCTATAGGGCGAAGGGTTCCCGGTTGGAAAGCGCCTTCTCTTGGTGCTTTCAAGAGCCAGCTGGTAGCAAACGTGACATTTGAGGGACCTCTTTGCCAAAACAGGATCTGTCGCTGCGTCGGTACCAGGGAAGTCTTCACCTCGCCATGTATGTTGTATGGCAAAATGGAGGAGTCAGTCAAACGCCAGCATCGCTCGCAGTTA
The DNA here is from genome assembly GCF_036013445.1 of Caloenas nicobarica. NCBI lineage: Eukaryota > Metazoa > Chordata > Aves > Columbiformes > Columbidae > Caloenas > Caloenas nicobarica. The sequence goes on from NC_088247.1 coordinate 98,671,734, forward strand.
CTGCCAGTTACTTTTGGAGATCCAAACCAAAAATCTTTCTTGCATATTGAAATGCAAGCTGTGATGCTTGGAAAGCAGTCCTGAGGTTAACAGGAGCAGCAACTGAGGGCAAGACTCACGCCAGAGCAATTAAGTAATTTCTACCAAACAGCACAGTAGCATACTAATTGTTTTTGTATAAAAGTAGTTCTCCTATCCTGAGTGAGGAGTGAGCAGAGGTGACAAATGCCAAGTGTGTGAACTAGGAGTAGTTCTAGGGCTGCACGTGATCCTCTCCACCTATGGAGCATCTTCTCCCTCGCCCCTGCCCTGTCTCCCCCTTTCTCCTCCTCAGTGGCCGTCGCTAATGGAGCTTGTTGCTTCTGCCAAAACAGGGGTGCAAGAGGCCCCTGCCACTCCGAGGCTTTGCCAGGGGAAATGCCGAGTGCGAGAGCGATTCCCTTCCTCCTTCCTCGCCTCGCTTCTTCCCCTGCCATTGAGAAAGCGCTCTGGCTTTCCCACCCAGGTGCTATTGCAGGCTGCAGCCTGATCTGGGTTTCGATACAGACCTGTTGGGACAAACAGGTTCATTAAATAGCACTTCTACACAACGTGTACCCTGATATACGGCTTTGCTGAGGGAATGGGTGTTTTTTTCTAGCAGCAGCTTGTTTGTCCAGGTAGCTTACAGTTCCCAGGGAAAGGCGGAGTATGAAACTTGGTTGGTTTGTGGCCGATTGTGTTGTGGTGCTTTTATTTTACATGGTTCAATGTGCACATATAGGGAATATACTTCTTGAGAGAAGCAAATCTTTCTTCCCTGCAGAAAGCAACATCTGTTTTCCTGGACAATACAGCCAGGATGAGAACATAAGACTAGCAGATACAGCCAAGTTCAGGTTTTAGTAGTAAGCTAAAACACTGAACTAGCCTGGGGTTTTTTCTCCTTTTTTTTTTTTTTTTTTTTTTTTTTTAACCAAGACCCATAGAATATATCCGATGGTTCTTTGCTGAATTGCAGAAGGAAATGGTTAATGTTTGTGTATGTGGCTAAACAAGATAAGATGCACCTGCAGCATGAATTCCCATCTTGGTCATGAATGCAGTCTGTATCTTTGCAAACTAATCTGTTTAATCAAATATTAAGTTTTATTCAAATTCCAAAAGAAACAGACAGCAAATCGTTTTTCTGCATGGTCTTCCTTTGTCGTGCATCCTCTTTGCATCTCAAGAAAAATAGCCTTGTTCAGTCCCAAAACATTTGCATAGATCAAAATTGAAGCACAACAGTAGTTTGTGTGCTGTTAAAACCACTGTAAAGGTGAAAAAGTTTAGCGTGCTCTCCCTGGCAGGAGGGCTTTAAAACATTAGTGAAACTTTCTACAATTTTACTTATTTTTAAACAGAATTCCATTCCAACTGGAATGAGTTTCACAGTCCCAATATGTGAAAGCTATAATTAGTGAATTACAACATTTTCAAATGAGGAGTTATTACATCTGCCTAGAATTAAACTAATTAAACTTAAAAAAAATATATGAGTGTACAGCAAGCTGGATAACTCCATGCTGTTGATAAAACCTGGGCGATAAATGAATATTTTGCAGCCAACCTGTTCTTTGTAGGGTCTTGAAGATGCTCTGAGATACAGCTGTTTGGAGGTTTGCTGATTAAAAGCACCTGAGGTGTATGTAACCTAAGGAGCAGCTTGGCTTTGCTGGTGCTGATTTTTTACCTGATGCAGCCTATTCTTACCTCTTTTCCTTCAGCTCAATACACGTGTGGGCTACAAAAGCTGGTGAGAGCATTTGTGGGAGCTCAGGCCAAGAGGAACAGGAGTGAAAGATCATTGCTGAAAAATATTTTTTGCAAAAGAGGAGTGTTAGCTGGGAGGATTGAAGTGCAAATGAGTGAAATGCTGCGTGATGCCACCCCTGTGCGTCTCTGGTTAAAACACACAAGAGTGTGTAAATGTTTCATTCCCAGTCCTTCCGTTCCTGTTTCTTAGCGTTTTGCCTTTTTGCTGCCGCGTTAGGTGAAGCGACGTTGTGCTGTGTAAACGCACAACGCTAGGACTCTCAGGTTGTTTGAACACCGCTTTAGGTTCAGCTGCAGTACACTGTTCCTCTGATCTTTTATGTTCCCCAGCAGATGTCTTTCATTAATTTATGGATTTATCATCTTTTCTTTCTCTCCCTTTTTTTTTCCTTTCCTATTTTTTTTTTTTTTACACCTGGCAGCTGGCTCAAGTTTCAGCAGTTATTGTTTTGCATTACCCATAGAATTGAATGTCATCTGTCTTCACAAAGCTATAGCTAAGAGAATTGAGGCGAGCCACACGAGCTGCTGGGACAGAGCTTGTTTGCGTTCCATTCGGCACCCCTCCTCCCTTTACCTCCTTAATATTTATTTGTGCTCGTTTTCTTTCCTGGCCTTGAATGGGGCTTAGCTCGTGTTCGGTACAGCTGTATGTTTACTGAATCTATTTCATCATGAGTCATTGTGCGTGTGTAAGTATCCTGGAAACAGCTAGTGCTTTCTTGGAAGAACAGTTGCTTTTCAGCCCAAGCACTTAAAAAGGAAATTAAGCAATTGGTCAGTTCAGTTTTTTTCTGAAATAGCAATGGGTTATCTAATTCTTTGCTCTTAAGTCTGTCATTAACTATTTTTTGCTAGATTATTACAGATCATATCTTTTATCGCAGTAAAGTGTTAACCTTAGGATCAAGATATACAGATTTGTTGAATATTTGATATCGCTTTAAGGCTGCCAAGTTCTTAAGAACAAGTGTAATTTTAATAAAAAATGGATTTCTGGGAATTTGAGTCTCAGAACATCTCTTTAATACATGTTTCATTCAATATCAATGTCCTCTGGCATTAGAGCAGAAAATATTTAAAAATCCTAAATGCAGAAGGAATCCAAATGCTTAGACAACTGTCTAATATGCTTAAATCCAGCAAATATGAGAGCTTTTTTTGAAAGTTTAAGTCCATCTTTGACCTTACATTGAAAGAGAATATACACCAAACCCAATATTTACATGTTGTCAGCATCAGAGGAATCCGAAATTAAAGAGACTTAGGATTCTTTTTTTTTTTTTTATTGTCTGTTACTTATTGGAGCTCTCCTCCAGACCCCCACTTTCCTGAAAGGATCGCATAACAAAATGGATTTCTGGCATAGAAGTTTTGATTTGTCTAAAACTCTTATCACTAAGCAATAGGTGACAGCTTGCTACTATTATTTCACTTACGTATTTTGACAGATGGCACTGCAGAGTGTAATGCTCTTTTAGACTTCTCTATCAGTCTAATGGAGGTAACTGGAGGTTCTTTCAACTCTTCTCTTGGCACAAGAAGTATGTCAGTCATAAATTATCTTCTTTGTAATCATTAAGCATCTAAAACAAAATGCAAGTTCAGCTGAGCCATTTTCCATGTACTTCCAGATAATAAGAGGTTTTTAAACTAATATTGTCAAGGACTTTTTTTTTTTTTTTCCATGCTACATTTCTCCAATCTGAAAATGAACCTTGTAACTGAAATAAAGGGAGAGGGTTTCAGTAGATTTCACAAATTAGAGGAAAAGGATTCTGCTGAAAAAGCCTAGCTAATCATCAGTAGCCTGCTGATAAAAATCAGTCTGGGTTTCCCGTCTCGAGGCCTGGAATGAGATGTTCTGTGCTGACGTTCGCCCAGCCGTAAGGTGGAAGAGGCACCTTGGCTGCAGCGCATCTGCCGACTTGGTTGACCTTCCCCCCCACTGTAAGGTGTGAACCGAGTGAAATTTTCAACAATTGTGTTTAGGAGAAACAGTCCTTAGAGAAGCTTCTGGGAAGAACCCTTAATTGACCTTGTGGGGGCCACATTGATTTTCTCCACGTGCATCTTCATTTCTGATAAATTATAAAGCCATTAATTTGCTGAGGAAATGGCAGGGCCAGCCTGCGGCACAGATGTGACCAGAGCCGTCCTAGCACGCAGCACACAAAAGAGAGCCAAGAAGCTGGGAGAAAAATCAGCAAGCCGAGATTGTTATGGTTAGCTTCACATTCCCTTGGGAACTCTTTTCGTTGCTTCTGTTTACAGATCTAAAAGGTAATGATGTTTCCAGGATAAATAGGCTGCCTTATAGGGTAAGTGGCCATTTATTGATCTTCTAGCCCACATTTATTGATTGGTTAGCCCCAAATACAGCTTCGTTCTCCGAGGAGTTAACTGTGTAAATCAGGAGGCGACAAGTTTGTGGCGGGGGGATTGAGTGGCAGAGGGGCTCTGCCTGATACGAATTTCGCTTTGCTTTGCAAGGCAGCCACTGGAGCAAAGCAACCGCCGGAGTAGAGAGAGTTACTCAAGACGTTAAAATTTATCGAGACGAATGAAACAGGTGAAACGTGCTGCCTGTATAAAACATCACTCAAAATGATGAAGCGCCTCTGATTGTCTCGCATGCATTAGCTTTATTTTGTGCAAGTGGTACAACACTGAGAGAAAAGGAAACTTTAGCTGGAATTGCAAAGGAGAGGGAGAAAAAGCTTCCTTCCGATAACTTTTCTGCGGCACATGCTTCATGCATTTGTTTCCCTAGCAACAAGTGAACATACATATGGTACACAAGCTGTAAACTTGCAAGATTCCCAAGACCCAGCACCAAAACTGGTAGGAAATACAAGGTTTAACTTACGTGGCCTCATGCCTCTCGTTTAGCTATCTTACAGAAAACTACAGTGCAACAATTTAGGTGTTAATATTTTCTCCTGTAGTCTGGGGGACTGTAGAGTATTTAAGGGGGAACTTTGCTAGCTCTGTATGTTCAGAAACAGTGTTCTCAAGAACAGCATTTTCCTTTACTAATTCAATCCTACATGCAGGAAGGCTTGTCACCGAATCACTTGAAAAAGGCCAAGCTCATGTTCTTTTACACCCGGTACCCAAGTTCCAATATGCTGAAAACCTACTTCTCAGATGTAAAGGTAAGAAAATTTCTTTTCCACCCCACCCCTCCTTACTGCATGCTATATTTGCTCATTAAGAGGTATTATGTTATCGTATTAGAGATTAATAATATTTCTGGGTACACAAAGGTTACAGCTGACTTTATTCACTTGTTCTTCCTGTTGATGTGTTCCCTGCTTGTGCCTAGATAAGGAAAGGGGAGGTTGAAGGATTTTAAATTAAAAATAAAAAAATCACTGAATTGTCAGAGCAAAGTAAGAATAATTATTACAGTAAATTAAACAGTTTTCATTATACATATCCTATTAAAAATGAGATTTCTGTGGTGGTAGAAATGTACTTCCAAGAACATTTTGGAGCAGTTCTCAAGTGCTCCCTTATTGTTTCATTTCGGTTGGTTTCCTCATATTTGTGCTTACATAAGCAGAGTGTAGAATCCCTTTCTTTCTGTCAAAAAGAAACAGTACATTGAAATTCTCCATGCAGAAGCTGCTTAAAAACAAAAGTGATGATTGTCTCTTATTTACAACTTAATTTGTTGTTGATGCAGAGTACACTGAGCATAAGGAGGATGAATAAAGTGACAGATTCAGGCCACATTATTCAAATGAGGATATGAAAGCTGTCGACATACAGCTGCATCCTCCCTCATTCTACAGAATATTAGGACCTCCTGATTTTTTTTCTAAAAGTAATTGTTCCTTCACATCAACTTGATTTTGTGTTAATCATCTAAGTTTTTAAAAAAAAAAAATAGATTGGGTTTTAATGATTATAATGGCATACATGGTGTCATTATCTAAGTAACTTTATAAACATTACATTAGCTTAAATTAGTTTGTTACATTCCCCTCTCCCGAACAAATTACAGAAATCCTTCTTTTAATCATTTTTGGGTTATGGGGGTTTTTTTGTTCTTAGTGGAAGGTTATTCCACAGGTTCGTGAACTTGGCCCAATTTCTGCTGATCAGTTCTCTTTGGTCAAGTTTCTTGGCAGTTCTTCCATTTATTTTTTTTTTCATTGAACGTTGCATGCACTTGCACATCTCAATACGCTCCTGCCCCTCAACAGCCGTGCCCTTGGAGGTTCCTCTTATTCAATGCCGCGCGCGGAGCGGATGGCGACAACATTTATAAAAAGGAGGAGGGGAAGCAATACAGGCGCTTCCCAGGCTAAATGGCTGGTCAGGAATCATTAAACACACAAAAAAAAGCCGTGAATGGCACAGCGGGCCAAGTGGAGGGTTTGCTCTCAGAGTGGATCCACCTGGGATGGAAAAACCAGAGGGAGCATTTCAGGCGACGTGGCTCCGAGGAGCCGCTGCAGCCAGATGTAGCCCTGGCAGCGCCGCTCGGGAGGCTCTTGCCCTGCTGCTGCCCTGCACACAGACAGGTACAGCGTGGTAGGGATGGGTTTTCTCCCTGGCATCGCTGCTTTTTTGCCTCTTTTTTTAGAAGATGTGTACTTGCATGTTTGCACTTGCATGTTTGCACGCACACGGTGACTTTGTCTTCTGACAAAGTTGTGTAATATGCAGAAATTTGCTTTTGTGCCAACTTCCATTTGTATGGCACCAGGAGAAACCCAAGAGTGCTGTACAATTCATCGGTATGGGATGGGGTCATTTGCCCAAAAGCGAATGAAGCCGTCTCCCTGGGGACATGTGGCAGCCACGCAGGGTCAGCAGCACCACAGAACCGGTGGCGTAAATATTAGATACATCCATCTTTTCTTGGGCTTTTCCATACCTCTAAACGCTTCAAAGTGTTCAGCATTTGTTTGCCATTTCT
>NC_088247.1:98980963-99110372 GCF_036013445.1 Caloenas nicobarica
GTTATACACAAAGAAAAAAAAAAAAGATGTGGGGACTCGTATTAGTGTTTTGTGCAGTTTGTATTAGCTGTTTTGTATTTACCATTTCTCACTGAGATACTGTGCATTTAAATGTGAATTAAAGGATTTTTAAAGTTTGGGGCTAGTCCACCTCCCACAGGGAAGGAGATGTGAATGCTGAACAGTGCAGCTAAAATAAATCTATTTGAGAGAGAAGCAGCTAAGGCTGATCACAGGAGACATCACAGATAGAAAACATGCTGAGGTGTAGTTTGATGATAGAGCTAAACTGATCAACAGGTAGTTGGCCTTTAGAACAGCAGCCCTATTTCATACACCCTGGCCATGCACTCCTGGTACTTCTTTTTCAGCAGTGCTACCCCTCATTTGACCTTACAGAGAGCTGAAACAGGAGCTAAAAGAGCAAATAAAAAATTATACATAAACTGGCCTATGTGTACACAGGCACAAGTGTTTGCTGTCAGTTTAACACCCTGAACTGGTTCTCTGCAAAATCAGATGAGTGTCAACCCTTGTGTAAGGAGGAACATCAGTAGGAAGGTCTTCCACAGCTTTGGCAGCAACTAGCTATTCGATCTTACTAGTTGTCACAAAATCACAATTTTAAGGAATTTAGAAAGCAGCACAAGCCTGAAGAGAGGGTGACCAGGAAACAGGAATGTTTAAAAGCTCAAAAAACTTGATAGCAGCCATAAAGCAGCAGAGCTAACTGAATTTCTAAAAAAAAAGAGCCGCGCTTTCTTGAAAGCTAGATTGAAAAGCTCCATTAGCAGCCCAGCTGAACTGGAACAGCATTCCTAAAACTGACAACAGCTTTCTTGCAGGCTCGTTTTATTTTAGAAATATAGCTATGGGAATACATTCAGTCAAATGTTTTCAGTGGAGGTTTCTTTATATGCCCATTCTTTTGTATATGCTCACTGAAGAAATTGATTTCATTGAGAGAAAAATAGGTGCTTTTTAGTTCTTATTCCAAGAAAGCTAATTTGTTACCTAATGACCTCAGAATATACTTTTTTTTTTTTTTTTCCTTTTTTGACTTGATAATGGCATTTCCTCCTTTTTTGATCTGGAACATTATAAGACTGTTTTGAAAGAGCTAAGACCTGTTCAGTTTTTATGAAATCTGTGTCAATGAAGCAATAAGTGCAGTTATGATCCTAGCTTTCTGATTCTCATAGCTTTAGCAAAAAGGCTGTTACATTCTCAGTCTCATTTGTATCCTACAGATACCATTGTGGTGACATAGCTGCAAGTTGGATTTATTAGTCTAATTTCAGACAGTCTAGAAATATATGTTTTAGAGACATACAGTCTTTCTGGTCAGAGGCAAAGGAGTGGAAAGGCAATAAGCAGCTATTTTCTAAACCACAGTAAAGCAACCTTAGGTTCATGATGGGATAAAATAATGTAGTTTTATTTTTGTAATAGAATGTTGGAGTTCAAGAGTGGGAGTTTTTAAAAAAAATATATATGTCTATGAATATAGTGTTGATTTTCAATGTTCTTGCAGGTAATGGCAGTGAAACAGCGCTTGGAACATGATACTAGTAATCTCACCCAGAAGCTGTGCAGAGCAGAGCAGGCTATATCGGCAGCCCGGGCTGAGGAAGCTGATTTGACAAGAAGCTTTGAGGTAATGCAGAGGAGTAGTTGGTAGAATTAATAGCATAAATTAGTGATCTGTAAACACTAGTACTGTCAAGCATTTACTCACACAGCCTATTTTCCCATAAGCAGTCTTTAAACACTTTTATGGATTGTGTTAATGAAGTATCTTAGTTGTAACACAAAAGGAGGTCATCACTGACGTCATGTACTTTAATGCAATATGTGGAATTGGCTGTGTGGTTGGGATTCATTGCTGTAATGCTGCTGATATGATTCTAGTTCACGTTGGACTTACCCTTCATCAAAAATAGGGTTTTGTTTCGAGAGATTCTTGCTTTTGGTTCTGAAATAAAAATATTTCAATGCTTGTCTGATTTTAAAAGTAAATTCTAGAATCATTGACTATTGCTGTAATGCACTCTGCCAAACTCAGAGATTTAATGCAAAGCCTTACTATTTCCTCTTTTTAAAAAAAAATAAAATGCATTTTTCCTAGAAAAAGCACAGTCCAGCAAATATACACTGCTGTAAAAACTTGCCCCAAAATGAAGATAAATTCAGAGAGGTCTTTCGATGCTGCCATACAACCTCATATTCACACACGCAGAAATCTTTCACTTTAATGTCTCCTTTGTCTTCCCAGTCATATTGTTTTGCTTTGGTGGCAATTAGAGCAGCTACAATAGAAATTGTTACAGTTGTGCCACTAGAGACCTCTCAATGCAATTTTTATCCTTCGTAGAATCAGGAGTAGAAAAGAAAGAGAGCTAAATACCTATGTAATGGGTGTCAGAGTTTGTTTTATTTAAACACTATTATTTTGCTTGTTGCCTGTTGTCGTGAGCAGATATAAAATAATCTGGCATAGTTTCTGCCAGAAATTTACCTGTCAAAATTCTGTGAGCAAATTTAAAGTAAAATAGGGGGTTTTGTTCAGATCAGCACAAGCTTTAGTATATTGTGAAACTTCAGGTACCTTCATCCTGGAAGATTGCACTGTCTGGGAACATTCCCAGATATTGGAATGTGACTACTTATACAGTTAATTGTTAGAACAGCACTTTGCATGACTTTGGCCCAGCTGACTAGCACTTCTTCATGCAGTTCCCAGGCCCAGTTTGGGAGTTCACATGAGCCTGGGCCCATGCCTAGCCAAGCGATTTGGTTAGAGCCACCTGTTTTGGAAGACAGAGAACTTTTGTGGTACAGATATGGGCTGTTCTCTGCCACTTGGCCTCAATCCTAGAGAGTGGCCCTTGAAACCTATTTAGTAAATAAACATAACCAATGCCTTCCAGTGGTAAGGCTAATCAAGATAATTTTTGTCGTTCCAATCAAGGTATGCCAGAGGAGAGAAGCCTCCATCAAGCTTCTGCACATTCTTAATCTAATCTTCCATATTTTTAGACAAAAATGTTTATATCAGATATTGTGGGCTCCTGTACTTTCTGGCTTTGAAATTGTAGAGTGAGGTTAGATTTGATGCAGTTTTTTGAGATCCCGTTGTAAGAAAGCATCTAATTTGTGGAAGTACCTTTTCGATGCAAATTCTTGGGAATGCTTCATTAGGCTGTAATTAGAGTCAGATTTTTTGTCTTCGTATTTGTTTGTCTTGGTCAGACAAGTGAACAGCTGGTGACAGTGATGTTGTATTGGAGCACGACCAATAAATTTATAAAGAAGCTTAATCTGGGGGTGATTTTAATAGTTCAAGAGATCAGTAACATTACAGTTCTCTCTAGCTTAAGACTCGCACATGAGAAAGCACGGCATATGTCAGCAGAACTTAGGACATGGCTTGTCTTCCTCACTCTCATAAATAAGTATAATGCAAAAAATTAGATGGGGTTGTTTCAAAGTCCTGGATTCTTTGTTGATAGTAGATTATGTTTATAGCAAAAGAAAACAAGACTGAGATTGGTATTTCTTTTCCTTTATCAAAGGGAGATTGTTTCAGTCTTAAGCTAATGGTGTAACTACTCAGTGGAGAATACAGTTGTTTTCAGTTGCCTAATCCACTGCTGGTTTTAGTCCTCACAGTATAGTAAGACTGGTATTCAAAAAAACTTGCAAAACAGTTACACTTGTGAGACGTACTGGTTATGCTTACTATAAGGACAACTAAGCTTTGCAATGGTGATATCTCAATAGTTTAGCAGTTCTGGCATCTTAGCATGCGGTTTACTTTTTGATGGTACAAGTAAAGCCCATAACTATTCATGGAAAAACTGGTCAGTCTGTCCCTAAATTGCTTGTAAGCCTGCTCCGTGAAAAGTTTCTCCAGGATAACAGTGCTGCCTGTATCTAGGTTCTGGAGTTTGCTTTGGTTTGGTTTTTGATTTTTAAAGAGACAACCGCAGAATGGCCTACTTGAGTAAAACAATATGCAAGTAGAATTGATAACTGGATTGAAACCAAGTTGATGATTTTGCTTCTAGTTTTGGTAAGTGTAAATGGCTAGTTACTATCAGATACTTAGGCCATTAAATTATGGGATCCTGGTTTTGCTGAGTACTGATTATTGTGAATGTTTGCACCAAATCAAAATAATTGGACCTTTTGCTGATTTCAATTCCTTATACTTCCTTGTTTTTCTTTCTTTAGATCTACCTAGATTTTCTAATGAACAGGTTTGTTTGGTTCGTGTACTTGTATTGCATCTGCATATGGTGCTTTGAATGCAAGAAGTTTGGACACTTGTACTTATTAAAAAAATTATTAAGATTACTAGAAAACTTTCTTCCTTAAAATTTATGCGACTGGATTTTTTTGAACTGTGTGTAGGGAAGGCTAGGAGTAGAAGGGAAGGTAACTGCTAGCGACAGTGACAATTTTAATCATGTTCTGGGGGTGATTTATTTATGTTGTTGCAAAAACAAGCCTGCTGTGCCAGCAAGCTTCTAGTTTTTTTCATCCAGACCTTTCCCTTTCTTGAGCTTGGCTTTTGTGAATTGCTGCCCATCTGCTAGTAGTAAATGGATGAATAATTGACGGCCTGTTTCCAATTGGGCTGTGCCAGTGCCATGCCATCTGTTGTCCAGCAGCACAGGAGTTTGGAGAAAAAGGATTAGTTTCCTTAAAAGAACTTTTTTTTGGCTTCCTAGATCAAATGTATTTACATAGTTTTGTTTGTGTGTGGTGTGGGGTTTGCTTGTCTTTTTAAAACTTAATTGATTTGGACGAAAATACTCTTAATGGCAAAACAACCCTCTGAAAGAGTAAGCACTTCTAAATAAAATTTGACTAGTGTTGCCATGATGATGATGTTCAGTGGAAACAGAACTTGTCTCTATGTGAGATGATAGGTAAAATCTGATCTATACGTTACTTGTTAATCTTGATGCAATTGCAGGGATTGGTTTCCTTTGTTGCTTTGGGAAAGTAGCCGAACTTCATCAGCTCAGATTTTGTAGGATGTGTCCTGTCCCGTCTCAGTCTGTTTGGGCAGGTCATGTGGAGGTGTTTGCTCTGTGCAAACAAGGGACATGCTAAACTACATCAACTGGCAGCATCTCTCAGATGCTGTCAAGAAGTTAAAAATGTTTCAGTTTATGTTCCCAAGCAGTGCTTAGGAACCCAGACATAGCTGCCCAAAGACTTAATAGGACCTAATGGAATATCTATCTTTTGAATTAAATGAACCAAATTCTTTGAGCTGCTTGGCAATTCACATGAAATATGTTCTTATTTGGTTTTGTTTTAGGAAGCGAAGCAGCAGAAAAACCTTCTTGACTGTCAACTGGAGAAAAAATTGCAAGAGATTCACCAACTCGAAGAAGAACTAAGTACGATCAAGCAGTCTCTAAAGCAGAGCCAGAATTTTGCAGCAGAGATGAAAAGTGAGTATTTAAATTTGCGGAAGTCCTGTTGCATGTTTAATGACACATGTTTTCCTGCAGTCCTGGAAGTTTCATAATGAATTAGGTAAAAAGATTCCACTGTGGGATATGATTAGTGTTTTTAACCAGTATTGAGTTTGTCCTAAATGGAAATGCATTTTTGTCTATGAACATGTATAGTTCCTGAAGATACACAATTTTGAAATTAATCAAAGTGTACTGAACTTTTCAGCAAACTGAATTTAATACAATCTGTTCAAACCAGAAAACTTCTCTTTTGTAATTCTTTAATATGTATCACAGAATTATATATATATATAAAAGAGGTAGGAAAATGTTACATAACCACTGATAGTTAAGACTTGCTTGCAGTGTTTGTTTCAAATTGAGAACACATTTTTTCAGGAATTGAGTTAAAATATACTTTGTAGTTCTGCTGGATCTAACTAAAAAAAGGGGGATAGCTTCCTGCTCGTTTCTGTGCATCAGTCGAACTTCATGTAAGATTTCAAAATGAAGCTTTTGAATTTCATTCTGTTCTCCATAAAATTAATAACCAAACTTTTCGTTGTCTTTCAACTGATGGTTTGTTTTCCATTGTATAGAAAATTTGCAGCCTTTACTGGCTAGCTAGTGGACCATAATGCTTTTCCCCTCCCCATGCCTATCCTTGGTAGTTCTTAGTCCGTTCCTATGAAGGCAGGGAAGAAATTATGATAATTTGAAAAATGACTGGGTAAGTCAGACATTCTTTGGCAGAAACAGAGTATAAGACTGACCCACGAGAAGGCCACATACCAGAATGAGACCTACCCTGTTTAAAAATAAAAATAAATAAATAAAACACCAGCAGTGCTATTTCATATAACAATTTGGTGAAAGTGAGACACAGAAACAACAGGTAGTTACACCTGAGAAGTAAGGACTGGCTGGCTTGGAGTGCAGACTTGTATCAGACTGCAGAGTAGAAAACTGACAATGTCTACAAGTACATAGTGTCCAATAGCCCAAGGTGATGTAAGTAATCCTTTATCCAGTGATAGAACTTGAGAGCAATGCTTCGCACTACAATGAAAATTGAAAATAGTAAAAAATAGTAATATTTCACCTAGAAAATGATCAGTAGAATCGCCAGTATTGACTGGCAGAGATTTGATGGCATTTTCTTTTACAGATAAGAATACTTTTCAGGAAGCAGAGCTGAAGTTACTGGAAGAGAAATTTAAAAAGCAAGAGAGCTCCGTTTTGCTGGAGAATCTGAAAAGGGCTTTAGCTGACATGGAAAAGCAGCAAGATTCTACCCAAGACCTGCTCAAGGAAAAAGAAAATCAGATTAAAGAACAAAACTGTAAAATAAATAAAATGGAGGAAGAATCAGAAGCTTTGCAGATACTCCTTGGATTCAAGCAAAGAGAATGTGAAGAATTGCAAAAAGAGGCTACTGCTTTGTCTCAATGGAAAAATGAAAATGATTGTCTTATAAATAAACTTAAGTCTGAAAAGGAAGGTATGCTGACTCGTATTAATGACTTGGAGAGTTCCCTTCAAAATCAGCAAATCAAAAATCATGAGTGTAGTGAGAAACTCAGAATGATGGAGGCTGAAAGTGACAAGAAAAGCACAGAGATTAGAGAACTTAAAGACATGCTGGAATGTAAAAGTACAGAATTAGAAGAACAGAAAAAAGCTTTTGATGAACTGCAGTGTAAAGCAGAATTTTCTGATAAGAAGTACTGTAAAGAGATAGAAAATATGTCCTGTAAGATATTGCAGCTTACAAACCAAGTTAGCGAAGCAGAAGAAAAGTTACAATTATCAGCGAGTGAAGGACTGCGAAGGGAGCAATGTTATCATGACCTGCTTGGTGAATATGAAAAAATCTGTTGTCTTGTAAAAGCAAAAGATACTTCAGAAATGACGGAAGATGGAGAAGTTAATTTACAAAGTGATCAAGAGAAGACTATTTTAGATAATGCGCATCTTGCAGCAAATAACTCCATTGCTGAGGACCAGGGATGTGCAAGAGCTCTTCTAGAAGTAGGAAAAACTAAGGATCTGGCCATTTTACGAGGTCAGATCTCTTCTCTTGAGCTTTCCTTAGTGGCTCAAAAGCAGCTGAATTCAAATCAGCAGCAGCAGTATGAAGACTTACTGCAAATAAAGGGTGAAACAGAAGAAAGATTATTTAATGTAGAACAGATACATGAAACCTTTGTGACAGAAACTAAACAGCACATCAGTGACCTGCAAGCAGATATTTCAGCACGTCAGAAACTAGTTGAAAAAACTTTAGCTATTCTTGAGGAAAAGGATATACAACTGCAAACTCTGAATGAAAGATTAGAAAACCAACAAGCTGAGCTTCAGGATTGGAAGATCAATAATAAATTGCTTGAGGATTCATTAAGACAGCTGAAGCTCATGTCTGGAACTTGGGATTCAGAGAAGAAGGACATGTCTTCAATGATTTGCTCATATAGCAAAAAAATTGAGGAACTTACTGAAGAAAATGCAACCCTTAGGGATTTAAGCAGAGCTTTAGAGCAAGAACAAATAACTTTACTGGAAGCAAATAAAAATATTTCTGATAGTTTAAAGGAAAAAGGAGAAATCATTTCTGAAATGTCTGGAAAACACAAGGAGGAGAGACAACGTATTGAATCAAGAACTGAAGAAATAAAAGCAGAGCTTAAAGTTTTGCAAGAAAAGTATAAATCAGTGGAAGAAGAAAATGCAAATTTGATGAGCATTCTGAGAAAGCAGGCAATTGAATCTGAGGAAAAGAACGCAAAATTAGAACAAGAGAAACTGGTGTTTAGTGAGAATAAAGATATCTTATGTAAACTAATAGCCTCAGAAAAAATAAAAAAGGATTTGGTTCAAGAACTTCAGCAGCTGCACTCAGAATTTTCCAGTGTCCAACATGTGCCTTCTACAGAGCTTGACTGTTCAAGACAGGAAATGTTAAATGCCAGGGCAACACAAAATACAATGCAAGAGAAATGTGACATCGTGTTTCAAGACAAGGAGCAATTGGGAAGGGGACTAGAAACAAAAAGTGAACCACTAACATGTGATGTTTATTGTCAACAGAGACTCCATTCAGAACAGCTGAGGAAGTCCATGGAAGAAAAGGAAGCTGAGCTGAATAAATACAAAGTTAAACTTGAGCTTCTTCAAATGGATTTTGAGGACAGAGAACTCTCCTTGGAGAACTGCAAGTTAGAAGTGATACAACTGGAGACTGCTTTAAAAGGCATGGAAGCAGAACTTGAGAAAAGCGTGAGAGAGAAAGAGAGACTGCAGCAAGAACTACTGTCTGTTAAAAAATTGAAAACTTCAGATTCTTCACTTACAGGACTAGATGAAGATGACCACTCATTGCAGTATAATTACGATAGTGATTCCCAGAATTGTGGCAAAAGAGGAATGGATGAAAGTTATTCATCTGTCTTGCTGGCATCCTCTTTGCAGGTAGCAATAAACCATCTGAGCGAGCTGGAGAAAATGTGTGAGAGGTTGCAGAGTGAGAACATTTTATTAGCCACTGGATTTAAAGGCTCAAAAACCAATGACATCACAAATATTAATGAAGTGGCAGAGGAGGAAGAGAACAAAATGAATGCGGATAAAAAATTAAAAGTGGAGAAAGCTATTTTTCCTGATGAACTTATGGATCAAAGTGATAACAGCAATATGAGAATGTATTTTGATAATAAGGAAATGTCCTTCAAACTTAGAGAATGCAGTACTGGACACAGTTCTGACTGTGAAGACTTGAAAATGTCCAGCAAAGAAGTTACAATACACTTTGCTGAAATAAGAGAGAAGCTTTTGTCTTTCCAGAATGAACATATGAAATTATATGAACAACATTGCAGTATGAGCTCAAAGATTTCAGAGCTACAGTCTTGTATTGAAATACTGAAGGCAGAAAATTCTGCATTGTCGACAAGTCTGAGCAATGTTCATATAGCTTCTCTGAGAGTGCCACTGTCTTCTAGCCAAAATGATATCTTCTCTAAATTAGATGAAACAAAGTCCACAGTTTCTTCCTCAGATCTTTTTGAAAGTCCCTGTTTTATACAAGTAAGTGAGGTGGTTGATTCTTGTAACAGTGGTACGTACAAATGGACGGAGGAAATGAACCGGCCAGACAGTTCTGCAGATATAGTTCCGGAAGGTGCAACAAAAGTTTTGGTTGAAAATTGTCACAATGATCACAAATTGGATTCTGTTATAGAGCCCAGCAGTATTACTCCTAGAAAATCTAGCCTTGAGGGTAGAAATGAAGAACTTCGGATGCTGTGTCAGATATATGAGAAAGCCATCAAGGTGCTCCAAGACCGCTTTCACATTCAGGAGAATATGAACAATGAGGAAATACAAGAGCTGAAAAAAGTTATACTCTCTGAAAGAGAAGAAATAGATCATCTCAAACAGCAACATCTATCTGACAAGGAAGAATGGCAGCAGAAATTGAATAAAGTGACTATGGAGATGGAGTGCAAACTGGCAGCGGAAAGAAAACAAACTGAGAATCTATCTTTGGAGCTGGAAGCAGCAAGACTCCAACTACAAGTCCTTGATTTAAGTTCTCATTCACTGCTGTGCACAGATATTGAAAACGTGAGTAATTGCTGTCCTGCAGATCAGTTTTATGTGAATCCTTTGATATATGGGAAGCCAAATTTAAATTCTGAAATTGAATTTGTTTAAAATTGTGTCCCACAGAAGCAGTACTGTTCTTTAGAGAAAGCATAAAAATAATCTGTACCTTGAATTCTGGTTTATGCATCACAGGGTTCATGAAAAGTAGCAAACAATTACAAACCCTGCAAGTTTAGTCTGTTAGAATTGTGTAATACTTTGCGCTACTTCCTTGGTTTTTCTTCAGGTCTGTGTCAGTGTGGATCCTGACGTGTTAGTGGTTGTGGATGCACGATGTGTGTCTGTACTGTCCTTACAAGCTTAGATCTCTGATTTAACACAGTCCGTTAAAGATACACACACTTTCCATGTCCCTTCATAGGACAACCTAGGACTTCTTCCACACCTCTCATTCCTTTCAGTGCTGTCAACAGCAGAACGAGCTGGTAACAGGACAGTTAATTTTCGTTTTGACCTGAATTCCTTCAAAATATCAAAGGGAACAAGAAATGTGGCAGTTGGCTGTGTCTTTTTCGGCACTGTAGGTGGCGTGTAACCAGTGTACTAGAATCTGCTGCTCCTTGTAAGGAGTGGCAAACTCAAAACTTCACTCAGAATTGAGGAAAACCAAGTTTAATTCTTGTATATAGTGTGTTAGACTAATTCTCCTTAAAAAGAAATCTAACGAGTGCTTGTGAGAATTCCAGTTTCGACCATTAAGTCCTGTGTGAGTGGCCTCAAGTGCCCAGTCAACACAGACCCAGAAATTAGAATTTAACACTGCTCTCACAATCAGAGACATCTTGAAAGCTCCACATTTTGGCCAAATGTGCAACACTGAGCAACTCTTCTTTGCAGAGAAGAAAACCTTCCACATGGATGTGTTACTTGTGATTCACATAGAGCATCCACACTGATACACAGACAC
The DNA here is from genome assembly GCF_036013445.1 of Caloenas nicobarica. NCBI lineage: Eukaryota > Metazoa > Chordata > Aves > Columbiformes > Columbidae > Caloenas > Caloenas nicobarica. The sequence continues at coordinate 98,992,013 of NC_088247.1, forward strand.
TTGAAAAAAGAAATACTGTTCCTTACTGTACATGGCTGGAGCTTTTTTAAGAGGAAGTGCTCAATACAAATCATTCAGGTGCTGCCTTCAGGCCCAGTTCTCTTTTGGAGTCCTCGGGTTTTGAAGTTACTCAGTTTTATTGTTTCAAATGAGAGTATCGGGTGGCCCAAATGTAAGTCCAGTTCTGGCAGATAGTGATAATTTGGAAAAGGGAAAGTTTGAGGATTTGGGCCTGTGTCCCTTGAAGATTCTCTGGTGTCTAATAGAAGGTGAGCAGTAAACCTTTCTCTCTTTAGTGATGCTAATTATTTTTCACTATTTTCCCAGAATACAGAGGCATATGATATCTTTGCACTCAGTCTTCCACTAAATTTGGCTGAAATTTCTCCCTAAGTATCTCTAAAACCTTTTGGCCAAACATGCATGTGTGTATAAATAAGTGTAAATCCTTTCTGTAAGCAAGCAGATTCTGAAGTACAGAAGGATGCTATCAATTTATTTTGCATGATGAGAAGCAGCTTTGCTGGTTTAAGGAAACTTTTAAAATGCACCTTGTTTTTCCTTTTTTTAATGGATTGATTCTTAACCCTTGCAGAACACTGAACAAGAAAACAATAGTCCCTATCAATTGGGAGTGCCTATTGCAAACTCAGCGCTGAAAAGCAGTAATCCTAAACTAATCCCCATTGAGAAAGTCGCTGTAGGAGACACCTCTGTGTGTGGAAATGTAACTGAGACTTCTGAAGCAAGATTAATGGAAGATGATACTGGGAAGATTTCTGGAGAATGCGAGTGTGGAAATATGTCAGGAGAAATAACCAGCCCTTCAGACCCTGCCAGTGCGTTGTCATTTTCCAACAGTGATATGGTTTTGAGTGCAGGGGACTTCTTTGGAAATCAAGTAACCCCTGAAACACTTCAGGAGGAGGCAAAACAACAAACTGCTGAGAATGTGAAGCTGATCTATGAGCCAGAAGAAAGCCATAAACACGTTGACTTACCAATGAAAGTTGAGCAATTAAACTCAGAGCTGAACCTTCAGAATGCACAATTAACTCCGAAGAGCTCAGCTTTTGCAGAACTGGAGGAAACTACTGTAGTTGTTAAGGAAGAAAACTGTGACATAAAAGAAAAACCACAATCAGTCTCTGTCAATAAGGAGCAATTATCTCTTGGAGTAGTGTCATGGGAAAAAGAACCTGAGAAGGCAAAGTCTGAGCTGGAGATACATAAAGTAAGATTGTCTAATGCAGCAGACACATTGGATGATGTAGAAATGACGAACAGAGATTGTCATGAACAATTTCATGCAGCTGAAAATGAACAGAATAGGCCAAAATCTGAGCCAGCTGATATGGAGAACTGTGCCTTGTTCACAGAGAATTATATTGAAATGCTTCAGGCAAAATATCAGCAGTTGGAAAGGGAGAGGGAAGTCAACCTGAAAACTATTGCTGGCTTACAAGAGCACCTTGTTTCAGTCACAGCTGAGAGAAACCATATTGGCCAAGAACTGAGTGTTTTGTCTGAAAATAAAAAAGAACTGGATCAGAAGTACCAGAAGCTCCAAGAGAAATTAAAAGAGGTAGAGTCAACTAAGGTGGATTCTACTGAATTCATTAGAAGGTTAGAGAGTGAGGTAAGGACACAAATGAATCTGTTTGAGGTTGCAAAATCTGATGTAAATCAGTTATCAAATGAAAAAGATCAACTTCTGCAGAACTTGCAAAGTTTGGAGCAGGATGCTATGTCTTTTGCCTTAGAAAAAGAAAATCTCCAAAACAAAGCCACAGATTTGAATGAGGAGAAAGAGCTGCTTGTAAGAGAGTTGGAAATGATGCAGAGTAAATTAAGATCATCAGAAATGGAAAATTCAAAGCTTTCTAGATCTTTGGAAGGCTTGCTAATGGAAAAAGGTGAACTTGCTGCTAGACTTAGCTCAGCACAGAAAGAAGTAGACCAAATGCGGTATGGAATTGAGAAGCTGAAAGTAAAAATTGAATCCGATGAGAAGAAAAAACGCCACGTTGCTGAAAAGCTGAAAGAGAGTGAATGGAAAGCTGACTCTCTTCTGGATAAAATAGAGAGACTTGAAAGAGAATTGGAGATGTCAGAGAAAAACCTAGAAGATGCGATTGTTCAGTCAGAAACTGCTAAAGCAGAGGCAGAAACATTAACAATGGAGAAGGAAGAGATGGCTGAAAAACTGAAATGTTTCAACTTACAAATTGATGTCCTCACCTCACAAAAAGAGTGTTTGGATAAAGATTTAAAAGAAAAGCAAGAAAGATTCCGTGAACTAGAGTCCTCAAATTTGGCTACAGCAAAACTGTTAGAAGAAAAGGAAGAAGAAAAGATGCAGATCAAGGATGAGTTTGAAAATACTGTGGAATTGCTGAAATCTGAGCTCAACGATGTACACAAGAAATTTGAGTTTTCTTGCAAGGAGGAAGCAGATGCGAGAGCAAAAGAGCAAGTCTTGATTAATCAGGTGGCTCATCTTGAGCAAGATAAAGTAATACTATTACAGGAGTGTCAGGAAATAAAAAATGAAAATAAAAAGTTGGATCAAATGAAGGCAGTACTTGTTCAAGAATTAATGGATTGTAAACAAAAACTTGACGAAAAAGTGCAAGAAAATGGTGCACTTCAAAAGCAGGTGAAAGAAGCAGAAGAGTTGTCCTCAGAGATGACACACAGGCAACAGGAGCATGAATACTGGCACCAGGAAAAGAAAAGCCTGAAGAATTTGATTAGTGAGTTGAAGCTGAAGGAACAACATTTTTCTGATAATGAAACCTTTCGGGATATCCTGAATGTTCTAAAAGTGTCTTATAAAGACCTCGAGAAGGAACTGGAATCTGCACTTTGTGAAAAGAGCACTTTATGTGAAAAGGTAATACCATTTCCGTTAGGGCAGAGTTCCCTTTTTAGGAGCGAGGATAAAGTGTTCTCTGGACTTACCACTTCCTTAATAAATTATATCGTAAAATAACTTTAACTTCAGACTTTCACAGTAAACATCCTATTTTAAAAATTGTGTTTCCAATGCAATAATGAGTTTGCATTGAAATTAGAGAGCTGGAAAGCATGATGTTGTTTTGTGTAGGATGAATGGGAAGGTTGCTTGAAAGTAGGCATTGAAGTTTAAGTGACTGAATAATGCAGAATAGTTTCCTCTTTCCTGTAGAAGAAAAAGAGGAAAGACAAATTAGTATTGGGTGGGTGATCTCTTATATCAAGAATAAGTACTTGGGCAGCTCAAAAGAAAGTGAAACAACAATTGGACACTTGCCGTGTGAAAACAGCATTAAGTTGTTGTGACTCTTGCTTGGAGTTGGACCATCTATGAGAATAAAATAACCCATCTTAAAAACTGCTTGTTGCATATAAGGAAATTCTTTGAAGGTCATGACACATGTATTAAAAATAATTATGGAAAATTTAATTTCAGGTAAATGAACTAACTGAAAGTTGTATTGAGCTGCAAGTCAAGCTAAGTGATGCTGAACAGAAGATTTCCAAATTACAGGAAGAATCTACCAGAGAAAGGAACCAGCTTGCAGAAGAAATACAACTTCTTCAAGAACATTCAGAAAAGAGCAAAGTTAGTTACTCCATGTGTAATATATCTCTGTTCAAGGCCAGGTGCTCAAGTACAGTAAATCTGTGGAGGTTGGTCAAGGGAGCTGTGCTAATGTACAGTATCAGAGGTTCTTGCTTCCAAATTTCCAAAAATTTAATGTTCTGGTGTGGGATAGTATGATGATTAGTTAGTTTTCTCCTCTTACTTCTATTGAAACTATGTTTTCTTGGCATAAAGACCACAGGTGGATAACCACAAATCTTTCAGTGCCAAGAAATTCTCTCTTCTACACGCATTCAACCATTAGATGGAGCACGTTAGATAAAAAGTATAACATTTCTCAAGTTTGTTTTAAAACTAAGCTACTTTCAGTGTTTCAGTAGCGTTAAACTACTTTAAGGACAAAGTCAAAGAATTAACAGTTTTAGAGTGTTTATTTTTAATTTGTTCACATTTATTTCTCAGAGGTTGTTTTACCATCTAGATGACTGTATGTCTTATTTGTGAACAATATTATGTGTTTAAACCAGCTGAAGTTGTCTTCTGACCTACTAAGGTTATTTACAAAATTGTATAATCAGGGCCTTGTTTCTGTTGTGCTGTTGAAGATTTTGAGAGGGGAAATAAAGGAAATTTCTGCAACGTTCAGAAATCCTGTATGGAAATGCAGGTCAGCTGTCCAAAAAGTACAGTTATAAAAATGAATCAAAATGAAAATGCTTGCAAAGTTTTGTCATCTTAGAGAGTGTGAGGAAAGTGACTCTTAACCTCTCAAGTCACTCTCAGAGGAACAATGTTTGGAAAACTTAAGCCTTGATTTTGAAAGTACTGCTTGGTTTAACAGTGTCGGTGAACTTGCACACACTACACCCCACAGATCATAGTGTTTCTTTTTAGAAGACACTCCTTTGCCTCCTATCCTGCCTTTTGTGTTCATGTTCCATTCTTTGATTACAGTGTATTTAGAAACTGTTAAATTTTTTTTTTTCTTATTAAGTTGTTTTTGGAAATTCAAACACGTTTCAGGTGTAAAGTCAGACGGTTTAATAGGTAACTGTTTCTCCATTGAGAAGACTCTACCAAAAAATGTGCTGTTACTGTTTACAGAATCAGCTGCATCTAACTATGTCAGAAAAAAATGAACTGACTAAGAGTTTGGAGACGGTCCAGAAAGAACTACATGAAAAAGAAAGTGAAATGAAAAGAGAAATATCAGAATACAAAGACAGATTACTTCAAGCAGAGAAAGAGCATCAGGATGCCCTGACAGAAGCAAAACGAAAGGTAACTCAGAAAGTGGGAAGGATGGTGCTGTGAGTTTTTAATTAAATTCTATGTATTTTACAAAACTTTGCTGATCCTATTGCAAAAGAAATAGTCTTTGCTAACAATATTTGCAAACTCTACATATACTCGCCTTGGAACTAGGTAAGTGTTAACTTTTTTCCATGTAGCAAGCAGTGAAAGGTAAATATATCTCAGAACTCCGTAAGTTTTCAGGTATATATAATTTATCTTAGACTATACATTTGAAAAAGGGAAACCAACAGTATGTTTCACTCCAAGAAATGGTTGTTTTGGTATGAATGGGGAAGAAAGATTAACCACTTTAGTGTATAAGGGCGAATTTGTTGGAAATGCATTTGTCAGCCATTCTGTATACAAGAAGCCATCATCTTTTCTGCAGAAATATGTCTGTGAATATGTACTTGAGGCCAGTAGGACACAGGCAAACAATTTGTTGTAATTCTTAGCAATTTTCATTCTTGTAAATATAAAGTAAATGAAAGAGCAAGTTATAGTAAAATATATGGGCTTTGTAATGGCAAAGTTCTTAGAGGCAAGATTCTAGTATACAAAATGTATACTTGGGACAAATTGCTCTTTCAGTTTTAAACTCAAGAGATACCAAGCAAATTTGCTGTGGAATTCCTGTGGGCTATGATTTGCTCTTAAGTACATCTTTAAAATACAACTCAATGTCCTTTTTAGTATCATAGTAATTAGGCATATTTTCTTTCTCTAGAATGAAGTAGAAATTGAGGCCTGTCAAGATAAGATGAATTCACTGGAGCACTTCATCAGCTCACAAAAATTGGAAATTGAGCATTTGAAGTCAAATAAAGAAGAACTAAATAATTCCCTTAAAGAAGCTAATCAAACCTTAGAAGAACTCCTAAAAACTAAGGTAAGAAAAAAGTATGCAAGGATTGCCAATTACATGAGACCCAAGGCACTAGGTAGTAAAATAAAGGTAGGATTGGAAGCCAGTGCTCCAGAGCTTTGGCTTGACTTCGTTTTGCTAATGAGAATATAGAGCACAGAGGAAACATTGTTACTATTGATCTACATTAGAAAAATTCTGTAACACGTGCCATGACTGAGATCACTCATAATTGGTTTATGTGATGCTAAACACAGCAGTCTGTTGTCTATGCTGAATGTTGCAGCTGGGTTCTAACGTGGTTAGAATACACTCAAAGACACTTTGCAGTGCCTCTCTATTCTGTCTGTGAATTACTTTGATGATAAAAGATATCATATTCTGTCTTAAACATTAGTCTTGATATGTTGCTTTTGATTCTTGAGAGTTTATCAGTTCCATTTTATACAGAGGTCTCATTACAATTATTAACTAGTGTAATTCTCTAAATGACAGAACTGTTCTCAGTGATGATAGAATATGAGCTCCACATACTGTGAACAACTGATAGCTGGGAACTGTTCTAGATGAGCTCGGGTTGCTTTTTAGTAGCACAGGTGAAGTTCAGCTGTTCGTATAACTTAATTTCCATATTATTTTCTCCTGCATTTTTCTCATCTACCTTATTTTTATTGTCCTGCTTCTGTGTGTGATTGATTGCTGGCTCCAACTCTGTACTTCCACTTCGGGAATGAGTATCTCTAAATGCGCTTTTGAAGAAAAACAGTCAATTCAATTTACTTGAAAGTAACCACTGAATCGCAATACATTCATCTCGCTCAACATTTCTCTGTTCCATAGGGCCCTCCCCTGTGGTGTTAATTTGTTTAATGTAAGCAGTCCAATGCTATAGTACTATAGGATATGTGCCAGTTACAGAAAACAGTAGCCATGGTAGTGTAAATGTAACATCCAAGGCTTCTAGCTGTGCTCCCTGTGTGGTATTTACACACGGGTTGGTACCAGACCAGATGAGCAGGGAGCAGCCCAGGAGAGTGGAATTATTTGCTGCTGCTCAGCATAGTATTTTTAAGCTGGAATTTCAAGTACAAAGCAGGCCAGGGTTATCTTGCCTCTGTGGTAATATGATGCATTGGGGACAAAAAGAATAAAGGAGATTCAGAGTAGGAGAGAGCACTTTAAAATTTGAATATTGGTTTGAAAACTGTTACCTGGAAAGCAGCACTTTCTTATGCCACGTCAATGAAGTGATAACAGGTGGAAAAAGGACTACTGCCTCAGAGTTTATACAGCTTTCTTATAGGTAGGATGCTAGTCTTGACATTGCTAATCTGAACACTCATAATTTGTTGGTATTTCTGAAGAGAATAAGTCTCCCGTATTAGTATTTAAATCCTTGTTTTTCCGCTGAGTTACCTATACGTACCTGTCTAGTAAGAGGACTTTCATGTTTCCCGCAGTAAAGGAGCTGCTATAATGAGGTTGTACAGAAAGAATCGAACAAGTATAACATTATAAACATGCTCTACCACTAATATTGCATAACAGTTGAGATTCCATTTGACACTGTAATGTGTAAATGGCAGAATTGTTTCTGGTTTAATAACTACATTTCTTATTTTGTAGGCTGATAATATCAACATTATAGTTCAACTGAAGAAGGAAAATGAATTTGCCCACAGTAAAGCGCAACTGTGGATGAAAACCTGTAAGCAGATGGAACAGGAAAAGGAAGTGTTGCAGAAACAACTAGTTGAACATGCTGAACTGTTGAAGAAGAAAAATCTAACTATGTCGAAGTATGAGAAAGAAGGTAACGGAAGTTAGATTCAATCCTCATGCTTCCTTAGCCATGCATTAGTTTGTAAAACTTTCTTTTTGCCCTAAAATGTCGAGCTCTAATACACAGGATGATTATTAAGTACTATAAAAAAGTACAACTGCAAATGTGTTACCCGTTTTCAAAATCTAGTTCATCTTCTTTCTTTTAAAGTATCAGAGGCAACTCTGGATTATGAATAAATGTTTTAAATATTACACTTCTGTGGTTAAAAGTGACTTAAAGAGGAAGGGGAGTGTTTTTCTTAATAACAAAATTTTTTGTGCAAGTTCTTTTGTTGCTTTCCAGCAAACTTTCCTGTCTGATTCTTGGGCTTTATTCTTTATATTTTGGCTCATCTCGTGAGAGATGAGTAGATTCTGTAATTGTAAATAATACTTGAAGAAAGTTAGGGCTACAAACTTGAGGGTTTAGAAGTTACAAAATGACAGGGAAAATGTTTGCCCATGCACTGGTCAAGGATTCCTTTCAAATTTTGAATGTTTGTTCTCTATTTAGCAAATACATTATTGTGTCTAACATATTACTGATTTTGTTAGACACTGTCATTTTTTTTTACAGTTGCACAGTTATGAACATGGATAATTAATTAAAAGATGTGTGACCATTACATTATAAATTCTTATATATGCATTTTTTAACATCAGTTATATGAATAATGATATTTTGTTTTGAAAGGTGCTGATGAGAATGCCATTACAGAAGAAATTAAATTAAAACTGGAAGAATTACAGGAATCTACAGAAGTGAAAACCAGAGAAGCAAACGAGAACTTGGAGAAATATTGCTCTCTAATTGTTAAATATTATAAACTAGAGGAAGAAAATGAGATGCTCAAAACACAAGTCAGTTTGTTGAGTGCTCAGCTGAAACAGCCAGGGAGTGATGCTGTCAGCACTCCTCTGCTGAATTCGGAGAACTCCGTAACAGTGAGCAATCAGTCTGTCAAAGAGATGAGGGCAGATGCAGATACTACTAAGCTTTCAAGTAAAAGGCAGAGATATGAAGACAACAGGAATGATAATGGAGAACCAAGATCTCCTGTGCCAGAGACTTTATCCAAAAAAAAAAGGAAAGATGATATCTGTCAACATCTGCTGGGTCAGGAGAACACAGATGATGAGCCAGATGGGCTTCCAGAAGTAGTGAAAAAAGGTATTTATAGCATTTTATAAAGACAAACGTTCTCTTGACCATGGCAGGTGGGTTTTTTCTCTTTTGTTTTGCTGAATTAGTTTTACTCTGATGAGTAGGTGACTACGCAAATATTTTTGGTGATGATGGTAAGTGAAAGTAGTCAATAGGAGATGTGCCAGTTAGTGCCAAGTTAGTGTTTGTGAAGCTAGGGCGTTAGACCAGCACGATACGTTTGTGTTGGTTTAATAAATACCATTTTGCTAAGAGTTAAATGGTGCTGGCAGTCACAACTTTGTAGTTCCTCGTGGTGTGTATATTAGAGGCTAAGCGTATGATCTGTAACAGGAACAAAGTTTTGCTGACACAAGACTTGCTCTCATCATTTCAAAGCATTATTTGAACCATTTACTGAAGCTCACAGGAGAATAGATGTGGGGTGAATCTACTCTCAAAGGCCAATCTACTCTCAAAGACTGGAGTGTTAGAGCACCGTGCTGTGATGGAGTCATGTTTGCTCCCTCTACAGCCCCACAGGTCCTTCAGCGTCACTCCTGACGAGGTCAAAGAGGCCATTAGTAGCTGTGGGTCTGACTGGTGAGTGGCTGGTGGCGAGGGCTGCAGGGGACGCTGAGGAAGGAGGTCAGGGCTGCCCCGTGCCAGACATGGTCGGGTCCAGCTGGCTTTGAAAGACAAAAAACCGTGTGCCAAAACAGAACCAATCAGAGGTGTATGTTGCACCTCTGTGAAAACGTAAGAAAGGACAGTAAATGCTGAGATTAAAGAAAACCAGCACTGGGTCTGGAGGGACAGGAGTGATGCTGAAGCAAAGTCTCACACTGAGCAGGGCATGGGGCTGATGGGGGTGGTGGAGGGCTGAGAGGAGACTGAGGAAGGAGATGTGAGCCCAGAGGGATGACTGACAGTGGGTTCTTCCAGTTGAATTAAAAACAAGGAGCAGGATCTGACCCACATCTCCTGCCGTCCCATCACCTCACTGAAGGTGTAGCGTGCGGCAAGGCATTTGGAGACCAGAAACTGGGGAGGAGAGGTGTTTTCCACAAGTGTTTGATTATTTGTGTGCTTTTGTTTCTTTCAATACCAGAATCCAGTAATTAAAAGTATGTGAATTGGCAATACATTTAGTCAATTAAAATTCCCTAAGTCAAAACTGTCTTGACCACAGCAGTAGTACGTTAACATCTTCATGACAGTTCAGGTTCATTCTGTTTTGAATGCAATGAAATGATAAGGGTTTGCTGTAACAGAAAGTAACGGAGAAGATGCACGAATCAGGGCTTGAAAAATATATTGTACGTTCAACTACCTCTTAAGTGCCCCTTTATAAAAATGCAATTGCAATCATTAAAGGACAAGCTATAGAGATGCTGAATTATATCAACTTCAGTGATCACTCCCAGAAGTCAGGATTTCTAAGTCGACACGTTATTTACATTCCATTTTCTGACCAGCATTATTACCTTCTGGAAATACACCTGTTCTGAGGACATATGTGCCAGTTAATGTTTGACTTCTAGGCTAAATAGATAATAGATAATCCATAACACTATACGTGGAGAAAAATATGAAAAATCAAGAATATCATGTCACAGTATTGCGTTCTGATCGAATTTTAGTAAAACCAGTACATGTTTTCAGACTGAAATTATTCTCGACGTAATAATATACCTGTAAAGAAAGAGACCAAACACTTGTTTTAAAACAACTTTGCTATAGAATTACTATTGTACCTTATCTACAGTTTCCAGGGCTTGCATATGAATTTTGGAATACACAAGATCTGTTCAGCAATCTTTTTGATCCATTTTCTTCAACAGAAAATATTTATTTTAATCAGCTACTTTTATCTCCATTTTAAAAAAAAAAAAAAAAAAGAGAAGATCTGTTCAAGAAAGTATAACTTATATGGCTGTTTTTAATAGAAGCTGTTTATTTTTCAGGGTTTGCCAATATCCCCACTGGAAAGGTCAGCCCTTACATTTTACGCAGAACAACCCTAAATCTAAGAACCAGTCCCCATCTGGCTTCTCCAAGTGAGAAATTGCCTTTGGCTGCGCAAGATGTACAAAAATGCAGACCAGATAGTCTTGGTGAGCACTCCTGTTCGACACCTGGTGGCAGCAAACCACAAAAGGTAAATTTAAAAAAATGTATCTGGGTATGAAAGTCATGGACATAACTAATACATCCACTAAATGTGATCATCTTGCCAAGTAAGTTTGAGGACATATCATTCTTTACATTTCTCAACACTACAGTGAAGATAAGATCATAAATACTGAATTGCTAAAACATGACAGAGCTCTTGACCCTGCTAGCAATCTGCAGAATGTTCCTGTGATATGATTTGTGACTTCTTAGGGAAACCCATTGAGAAATGTAAATTAAATACAGGTATATTTTCAGTTTCTTATAATGGATGTTAAAGAGCAGATATTCCTTATACTTTGGTTTCTCAGGTTTCAGAAAAAGTAAACAGCAAAAAAATTAGCCTCTGGGAGTCTGAGTTGAGGCTGAAAGTTTTCTGCTAACAACTCTTCTTGGAATTCCAGATTCAGGATGCTGTGAAATAACTACAGTTATTTGAGAGGCTGTTTAACTATCAATAGAGAGCAATTAGATGGTAAAGAAACTACATTTCAATGTGTTTACCAGATTTTAAAGTTATGAAAACAAATCAATGCTAGAGAGTTAGGTCTTGAAAGCTGATTTTTATTAAAAATAGTTTAGTAACTGGAGTTTACATTAACTTTGCAAGAGTTCTTAGTAATATGGGACACTGTTAAATGTTTCACAATAAGATGTTCTTTTTAAGTTGTGCCAGTGCTTTGCAGATTATAGAAAAATGTTCCAGCTCTAGGACAGAAATAAACCTTTTATTATCTGAAATCTCCTCTGAAGGTTTTTAACCGTGCTATCTCAAGCTGAGCAATAAGACTATACTTATTATACATTGGTACTTCTTTAGATGAGGGCTACATAGAAATATGCCAGTAGGTAGAAATTCTTCCCATTTGCCAGGTTACACAAAAGCATTCTCTTGGCAGTCAGTGGAGGCTGCCACACAGCCAAAAGTGAAGCCATAAAGCCAAGAATGCAACTTTTGTTGTTTTGTTTTGTTTTAAAAGCAGATATTTTGTGTTAGCACATAAAGTGTGTTGGCAAAATAGCAAACGTAAGTAAAGGCAAGAGCCACATACTTCAGCGGATGGATAGGTTGTGAGGCCAGAAAGCACCATTGGGAAGACGAGTCAGATCAGAGCGATAAATTTTTTTGAGCTATAGCAATAGGAAATCTGCATTTTGATAGTGAGAGTAAATCCACTGTCTATTGTTTCAAGGGTTAATTACCCTACTTGCCAAAGTTTGTTGCTTGTTACAGAGTTGCCTGGAGGTCTGTGGTTTATTACTGTTTCATTAAGTGATGCCAATAGATTTTATTTACACTCATTTATGTATGTTTTCCTGTAAATTTAGAAACAAATGGAGGGTCTTGCTTGTAAAGGAACTGAGTGGTGCAAAAAAGAAGGGAAGCCTTGGCAGCAGAAAGTTGTGTTGTAATCACCTGCCAGCATGGTGTAAGATTGTTGGAGGCTCTTGCTGGCCATAGTCAAGGTTACAGCAAATAACAAGTAATCAGTAATAAATTGTTTTTAACTTAATGGGGGAGGGATTTCCCAAACAGTCCTCCTCTTTGTCTAAGCTTGCGTTGTCTAGGTCCAAGGACAGGCTACTCCTTACCTTCAACTATATAGGAGAAATTAAGATTTCGGGGTTGTTTTTTCCCCCGAAGTGTAAATACGCAGTTCCAGGAATTTGTGCCCTTCTCTCCTGGACATTGCTGGATGTATGTGTTTGTTTTATTTCAAGATGACGTACATCTGGGAATTTCTGGAGGAATTGTTCATAATATCGTTTTATCATTTGCTGAAACCATCAAAATGTGTTGTTTCATGCTTTATATTAATACAGTAAATGGTATGTCTTATTTTAAAAGTGAAATAAGCCTTGTTTCCTTCTCTTTGACAAGTACTTAGATGTACGTCATTTCAGACGCCCGGTTTCAAACTGTTGCAAATTTCTCAAGTTGTTTAAAATGTGCCCCGTCGTATCCATATGCAAATTTGTTCACTTTCCTATGTGAATTTGGTGTAGAATTTAAATGGAGTGCTTTGACTGTGCATCGGTTAAAATGTGAAAGCAGTGGTTTTTGTCCAGAAGTCAGCAAAAAAAGTGACAACCATGTTTTGTGTTTGCAGGGTATGTACAGGAAAAATAAAATATAGATCTCAGTACACAATACCTGGTACCTCCGTAAGCAGAGTAAGAGTACTGTCTGTTCCTGGTTTAGCTTATTTTTTTTGCTCCTAGCAAACAGCTTGCCAGCTGTGTAGTGGATATTCCGTCTAACACCACACCAAAACGACTGATATCAAGTATCACTGTATTGTATATTCAAAGTGATAAATGTCTTCAAAGTATTTTTTGCCATTTTCAATATTTGTGTATGTTTTTTGCAGAATACCAATGTTTAGTCTTTTGCAGTGAGTCTTTTGACCTACTGCAGAAAGCTAATACGGTTTTCCATTACCAGTAAAACAGGACATTTTTGTTTGTGTTACAGGTAAATGATGAACAGCAGTCCCCAGCAGTAACAGCTCTGCCACCACTGAAATCTACTTCAAGGTCACCACTTTGCCTGTATAAACAATCCACAAAAACTGTCTCTGACAATACTAAGGAGTGTCGTATGATGCACAAAGCCAAAAATGCTCTAAATGAACATGGACTACTCGAGCAAGATGAGCAAAAAGAAAATTGTAAGGTGCAGTAAAACTATGTGGGCTTAATCACAGCTCAGACTAATGGACAATCAAAACCCAGTTTCTGAAATAAATATCAGAACTGTATAGGGGGCACCATTTTCTCTTATCCAATGATTAACAATATATTGGTTCTGCAGAGCTTATTCTTGAACATTTACTAATATCAACAGTCACTCAAACACATGGAATAATAATGAAGGAACAGATATAATTAATCTTCTGTAGAATTTTCTGTAAATAATTCTTCATAAACCTTTGAAAAAAATTAAACCATGGAAAAAGTGGATTACATGTTGCCATGTAGTTCGTTGTTGCTATTTTTGCTCTGTATCAATGGTTGATTTACAAATGGAAACTAAACTCCCATATCTCTAAAAATATTAGGTTCCAGGAAAAGTGTGGCAAAACCACTATTGGATGATTCAAAATGAAGCAGTGGCTTCATTTGTAAGTGCCAGACCAAATATAAAACCAGATATAAGCTGCACCCAGTGCACGGGTCCAGTATGCTGCATCTTGGCATCCCTTCTTCCAGATGGAATAACAATGTGCAAGGGGGAGATGAGACCTGATCCGAACAAACCCAGAGAGGACTGTCTGTTTTACCTGAAGCCGAGCATCCACCAATGCATCTCTTTGTACTTCCCAGTATGCCCTGGCTTTGACCATAGCCAAAGGTCTTATGACATCGGTCTTCACCTCTGCAAAATGGCCCTTGGCCAGCCATTAATCCTCAGCAAGCTGGCCAGAAAGGACAGCACAACAACAAACCGTGCTCGCTCCACCAATAACGTCTGTCTGCTGATTCTCTGGGTCACCCTTCACCCTGACAATGCTTGGCCTCAAACGTGTCACTTTATATGAAAAGCATTGCAGACTTGTACCTGATGTAATGAGAATGGATGTGTTGGAGAAATGGTCAGGTGTCAAGAAGTATCTGAATAGAATGCCCTGAGTTAGCCTCTTTTCATTCAAAAAAGTCCTATTTGAGATCCTAAAAGAAGGTCATTCACCTAGAAGTAGCACTTAATATTCTGGTATCATCAATAGAGGAAAATAACTCAGCTAGTTCATGGTAGTGCACTTGAATTTAGGATGATTAATTACAAAGAAGCTCACCACAACGAGCTTGTACTTGTGGATTTCAAATGTCTAATTGGGCTCGCTCAGTAGTGTAGAGCAATTCTGTGCAAGAGAAAAGGGTGACGTCAACTAAATCAGTCATTATCCGACTGAACAGAAATTACTTTCAAATAATTCATAATGCTTATGCTTGCCCACCCAGGCCAGGTGTTAGGGAAATCATGCTCCTCTACAGGAGCAGTAGTGCCCTAAGACTCCAAGTTGCACAGCAGAGGCGTTTTCACATTATTCTTCTATCAGAAAGATGTGCCTCCTTTCAACAAAAGTGGGTAAAAATGTGTATTACTCCTTGAGAAAGATTCCTCATCTTAAAATAGAAGCCAACACTTTTGTTTCGAGTTGAACTTCAAAGTATAACAAGTGCTTCTCTAATGAGACAAAGGTGAGATTCTACCTGGAGTTGAGTTAGTTTTGCACTCAGACTGTTTTTCTGTATTTACATATACACACACACACCATTATTCTGCCTTGCTTACAGGATTGTCTGTTAGAACACAGTTTATGAGAACAAATAATCTACTCATCAGTCTAAATTGAAAGGCCTTTAAAGAAATTCAGCATTTGTCTCAAATAAGACTAATAGAGTAACACAAACCAAAATATTCCATATAGTTCAAACTAATAAAAACTTTATATACAAACTATCCTTGGTAACTAGATATACCTATTGTTGGGGGCAGATCAGTACAGCTTGTGGCATTTTCTTAAACGTCTCTAGTTGTTTGTTAACTCAAGTATTAGGTAATTAAAACAATCCTTGTGGCACTATGCCTAGAGGCATCTTCCAGGGAGACTGAAAGAGGCCCATCTTAAAGGGTGCATTTTGATAACAGCAAAGCTGCTCGTAAAAGTTATTTCAGATAAGGTTTTGTATCTGCAGATTATTTAGGGATCATGTGTGGAATTGTAGCAATTAAAAAAAAATATATTAACTCTCTTGAAGTAGAAGCATGGATGTGAAAATGCATTGGTAGCAGACAATAGGAGGAAAAAAAAACCCACAGCACCACTAAACAAAAAAAGCTGTTGTGTTTTATTTATCCCAATCATTGGTTTTCTATTTTAATCTGGTGCCTTGAAAAGCATCCCACTTGGAGAAGAGTGTGGAAAAAACCCATCTATCTTTAGAAAGCTGTCTAATCTTAAGCAGACAAATTTGAACAACTATGTTATAATAAAATAAGTAAATATCATGACTAAAAGAAAGGATTGAGGCTTTAGTAGTTACATACTTTCCAATTTGTCCATGTTTGTATTTTATAAGCCTTTAGATTTCGATAAATATGAAATATTTGCATTTTGAAAGATTACAATGCCTGTTATTTTTCAGTAACTAGTATGTATTCTAGTAGCTTTTTGGCATATGAGCTAATATGGGTTAAGATTTTCAAGAGATCTTAATACCTAATCACTTAAAAATGGGACTTAATATTCTACGTCCTATTGCAAACTGATGAGACTTCAGGTCACAATTCACGTAATATTTTGAAATCTCTATTGAAAATTTCATTTTCAACCTAACTGTAAATCAAGCGTGTGGTAGGAAAAAGTCAAAATGCCTCATCAGAATTCCTAGGAAGAGGATTGCATAGGATGCATTTTGTCAGTATCAGCTACCCCTAACAAATGAAAGGACACTTGTATCTGGCTTTCTATCTGATTGTGAAAGTCCCTGTAGAAATGCAGTCTTTGGTGCTCTGGTATTGTTTTTAGCATGCTAACCTGCTTGTTGCCATAGTGATACTCTGTTACATCACAGGAAGATGAATTACCTGGATCTCCGCTTCATTTTCCTGTTTGCCCAAGGTTTACATTGTAATTGGTGTAAAATCTAGTTTGCTGTCCTAGCTGATTTTGAATGCTCTCTGAAATGCCTAGATTTGGAGGTTAACAGCATGTTGCAGGAATGCTGGCGTCCTTTTGCCGAGTGCCGTCACAGCTGATGGAGACGTCTGGTTGGTCTGTGATGTTCAGCTCCTTCTTCAGGCTTTGAATTATTCTCCTCCTTTTTACCTAGTAATGAGAGGAAAACATAAAAAAAAATTGTTTGGCTTCTGCTATTCCAGGATTATTATTCAGGGCTGATGTCTGAACTGATCTCTCATATGTCAGAATCGAAATTGCTCCCAAGTCAGATCCTGCCCTGACTTTGGGAGCCCACTCAGCTGGTCAGGAGCTCCCCAAGCTTCGAGTGCAGGAGCAGCCCAGCAGTGGTGGCCTCAGCCAGCCCTGTGCTTCACATGGCATAGCCAAAGTCTAACCAATGACCATTTGAGTAGAGCTTGTTCAAATTTTAAAAAAAAATTAATAGAATCATAGAATGTCCTGATTTGGAAGGGACCCACAAGTATCATTGAGTCCAACTCTTGTTCCTGCATGGGACAACCCCAGAGTTCACACCGTGAGTCTGAGGGCATTGTCCAGTATCTTCTTGAACACTGTCAGGCTTGGGGCCGTGACACCTCCCTGGGGAGCCTGTTCCAGTGTCCAGCACCCTCTGGGGGAAGAGCCTCTTCCTAAAGTCTAGCCTAAACCTCCCCTGGCACATCTTCCTGCCATTCCCTCGGGTTCTGTCACTGGTCACTAAAGAGAAGAGTTTGTCCCCTGTCCCTCCTCCTCCCCTTGTGAGGAAGCTGTAGCTGTCATGAGGTCTCCCCTCAGTCTCCTCTTCTCCAGGCTGAACAAACCAAGTGACTTTAGCTATTCCTCATACGGCTTCCCTGCCAAACCCTTCACCAACTTCATAGCCCTCTTCTGGACACTCTCCAGTAGCTTAAAATCTTGTTATCCTGTGGTGCCCAGAACTGCACGCAGTGCTCCAGGTGAGGCAATTAACTCCTAGTAGGAGAAATTACATTTATTGAACACGAGCCTGTGCTACTTTCTCAAGCAGCAGCATCCTGAGGACGCTCTGTGTTGCGGTTGCGCTGGTGGGTTCAGCCCTGTGTTGTTCAGTTGGCTCCCAGCAGGGTCCCTCAGAAAGGCTACCCGGTCCAGTAATGACTGGTGAGAGGGAAGGATGGAGCCGAAAGAAGAAACACTCTCTTGCTATCCAGCTTACTAATTTTGTTGATGTGTTCTACAACTGATGCAAATTAATATACTTTAAATAGAGGAAGAAAAATACCAGCTGGAACTGCGGTCAATCCAAATCTGTCTAATCTCAGGTTTGTGTATTGGAAAATAATCTTAAAGTGCCCTAAAAACTTGAAGGTGATGACAGAGAAAAGTTCAACACATGTTGAATGGGGATTTTCTTTATACTATACATTGCAATTAAGTTCCTTTTAGACTGGAAACGTAGCTGAACAGCATAAACACTCGGTACAGTAAGGAAAGTAGTTTCACTCCATGGCCCAGGTGTCACCTCTGTGGTGAGAACATTCTGAATTTCTCCCAGAAATGGTTTCAGCTGCCTGATCCTTGCTTCTGCTGTTCGATATTTCAGCTGTCTAACCCTTTAAATTACTCCATCTCCCTCTGCTTTTGCCATCTTATCCTAAATAGCCACAGATTGCAATAAGGCCACCAGTAATTTTCTGCAGAAAAGAGCTGTTTGAACTTTTTAAACATGCTGACAACTGAATAAATGGTGGACTACTGTGAAAGCAGATTGTAACAGCACTATTCAAAAAACGTGGATGTGACAGGAGATAGGCAAATCTCCTCTGTTATCTCCATGTGTGTGTGTATATTCCCTGAGACACTTGGAGACACAGCCAAGCACCTACTTCAGTGTAGAGTGCAGAAACTATATGGAACTTAGGAAACCAGGATGGAACCAGGAAACCAGGAATAAAACAGCTAAATCTGCTTAGCTTTTTGCGTTATTTTGTCTTCCTGGAAGCTTTTTTAGCAGTGGAGAAATCATGATCTCTATTCAGCTGTTGCAATACTTAGGTGAATGCACTGATGATTGATGGGCACACAGAAAAATCAGCAGCTTTTTGTATTTTGCTTTTCTGCTACTGTGCTTCATAAATTAAACAGATGAAAGCCTTAGTGAGAATCTGCTCTCACTACTGGATGGTGTTTCAGGGTTCCTTTATTTAGAAGGCCTGCTGAGTAACACATGAAATACAGTGTGAGTGCATCTGATCTTGTGAAGCCTTTTTAGCGAAATCTGTGTATCCACATCCGATTACTGGGGTTGTTTTGTTTGTTTTTTCCTGGAGGCAAAACAGGGGAGTGGGGAATGATTAATTGTGGTTGGGGACTGCTTTGTTTTTTCCATCATAGAGAAAGGGAAATGTTCAGTATTCTTTTGACCCCATGCTGAAAAAATAACCTGTTTTCAGGACTATTGTTGAGATTTATTGATATATGTATGGCTTTAGTCATTGTCTGGCACTGATCGAAGATTTCAGTTCTCCTGAGGAGTATAGCTCGTATCGTTTTGAATTAACTTAGTTTCAGATCATGGAGGCTAAAAGTAGGAATGGGGGTTACTGATAACTTCATAATTTGGATTTTTTTTCTTGTCCATTTCTTGTGAGCAATTACAGAGGGAAAGAATCTGTTTTGTGATTTCCAGATCTACTTGCTTAGCTGCTGGCTTAACTTGGTTAGCTGCTGTTTTACGACTCTTTTTATTTAAGCGTTTGGTGTCTGGCTCCTGTTATTACCTTCAGATCAACAAATCTTCTGCTGAGACAGGCTGTCACATGGGGAAATATTGGTTGGTATCAAAGAATCTAAATAACAATCTCATATTAACTACGCGTCACCTTACATAGGATGAATGGGAACTAAATGGTTGGTTTGCTCAGGTGTTTCAATCCCCATTGCTGGCTTCTTTGACACAGCAGCGTGCTGCCTGTGTTGTAAGCATCCTTTTAATCTGCTAAAATGACATTAAAAAAAATGAAAGGTTAGTGAATCAACTAGAGGAAAGAGAATATAGCCTTGAAAGTTCTGCCGGAGCTTCCAAAATGTAGGTAAGTTGCATGGGTAGAGTTCACACTGTGTTTGGCTACAGCTTCGAACTAAAAGATGGGAAAACTAAAGTTTTGTCTTTGCTCTAAAGCCGATGCTTTGCAAAAACACACATTCAACCTAACCCGTTGTAGGACTGGTGCTGGAATAGTCGTATTCCATACCCTGGGAACTGCCGAAGGGCTGTACCGTGCTCTGGTGGATGAGATCTAACAAAGGAGAGCAAACACTAATGAAGATTTCTTCCCTACTTGTTCTTAACCCATATCTCTTCACCAGCAGAGGAAACTGCAGGATTACAGTGATTTTAAAGGCAAGTTTCCCGGTTTCAGCCACCACAGTTGCTATTTCTGCATTGCTGCCTCGGGTACATTGTAAAAATGTTGATGGGAACGTAAGCGATTGCTGGCTTGCTGTAGCAGGCAGGAGGATTCCACAAATTCGCATCATCCCTGTGGTACCCTGGAGATACGTCTATAAATTCAGTAATGCAGCTATGATTATTCTCCTCGTCTCTCAATTAACCGGTACTGCACATATTGTTCCCTGTCAGATATCTTATTTTGTCAGATGCCAGAGAGTAGTGTTGTTCTCTTTTCAAATTGCTGGTTTGATTTCTGGCAGTACTTGATTGCTTTAAAATGTGCTTTCTACATCCATTTTCCTCAATACTTAATTAACTGGAGAAAAAGACTGAAATGAGGTTTCAGTTAAGTAGGTGTTTCACTTTTGTCCCCACTACCTCATTCATTTATTTCCTGTAGCTCACTCAAGTAGTCTCAGAGATTTTCTCTTTCGTTTGCAAGAAATTTCGCAGTCCAGATTATCTCCCTCACAGCTAAATCCCCCTGGAGAATGCATCCCGTGCTGGGAAGAAGGACTGAGGCAAAACTGCAGAAGAGGTGGTGAAAAGCAATCCAATATCAGACCAAACCTGCTGCAAGTGTCGGTAAAGCAGATAACAGCTGGTCATTGCAGACGACTGTTCAACCGACCACGGCGAAAAGCCACGTGCCTGAAACAGCCGCTGCAGGGACAGCACAAGAGTTGAGTTCATCAGGATGCACAACTCATTACAGGAAGATTCTTGTAACTTTACAGTGAAGAGTTCAGTTTTAACATTGCGAGTGCAGTTTCCATCTATGCTAAATACTACACGAAGTTAGAAGCAAGCGCTGCTTGACAAGATTGCAGCTATTACAGCACTCACAATACTCAAGCAACATCTGTGCCTCTACAGGAACACCTTTAGGCACCTATAGTGCACGTAACAAAGCGCTCGGCTCTCTCCTTTGTGCCCCTTCCTTTGGTGTGACCTGTCGTAAGTGCCCATGGGAAGATAAGAGCCTGTTTGCAGTAAGCTGTCATGGAGCAGGAGCTGCACAAAACATGTTGCATAAGGTAGCAGCAAATTTAACTTTTCTTTGTGAGAATAATGTGGAACACTGCTACTAAATCGTAGCCCAGGACTCCATATAGTCCAAGGCTATGCCTACCATGTGCACAGGTTCCTCAGAGGTAAGACACTGGCTTCAAGTTCCAGAACTCAGCGGAGCAAACCAGGGTTTTGTCGGTTGGTTGGTTTGGTTTTTGTTTGCTTGTTTGTTTTTTATTTTGTGAGGTTCTTGTTTGCTTGTTATTTTTTTGCATTTTTTCCTGTGACCCACGTGTTCAC
Organism: Caloenas nicobarica; assembly: GCF_036013445.1. Lineage (NCBI taxonomy): Eukaryota > Metazoa > Chordata > Aves > Columbiformes > Columbidae > Caloenas > Caloenas nicobarica. The sequence continues at coordinate 99,013,337 of NC_088247.1, forward strand.
CTATTTCAGCCTTACAAAGAGCCAAGACTAATTGAGCTAAATACGTCAGGGATCCAGTGTAATCGTAGTGGGCGAAAGGAAAACAGTGATGAAGTATGCAGTCCGCAGTTTGAATTCCAGCCAGCTAGGTGAACTTTTGGACTGTTTACTATCTGGAAAAATACAAGAGTAGATTCTGAATGGCAGATGATTCCTGAGTACCCTGAGAGCACCTGACCAGTGCGGTTTGAGTTGATCAAGACTGAGAAAATTATTAATACTCCAGTAAGAGCGAATCAAGTGGAGAATGGATTGTGGGTTAATCAATTAGCATTGCTACAGCATCCCCATGGAATTTTGCCTTATTAAGAGATGTTCACCGTGATGGCCTCTTCCTGTTCTGTGGAAGATGACCTATGGGTATTCATGACACAAAGTGGAGTCTAGAAGCTGTCATGCAGAGAGGGAAAAAATGTGTGGAGTTAGAAGCTGTTTTGCAGTTTCTGAGGAGCTTACTGGGAAAATCTTAACACTTGAGTTTGATTTGAAGGTCATTGCGATGGGCATTCAATCTTAAACACTTTTAACAGAAAATTAGTTCTTCTTGTTGAAACGTAATAAGGATAACGGATAATCCACTCTCCATGAGCTAAAAACATATAATGTCCAATGCTTTAAAAGGAATCACTTTTCTAGCTCAGCATACTGATGTTCAGCAAAAATCCAAACTCCTTGTGACAGAGATCCAGTGGATTTCTCTGTGCATATGCTTTGTTAACCTCACAGATAAGACTTGCAGTCTCCAATGTCAAGTGATTTCTTTGTCTTTTGAGAAGTTTATGGCCTTGATAGACATTAAGAAATGCCCAAGAACAGTGCAAAGAGCAGCTTTAAAACCTCCCGTGGCTCTGAGGTGATTCTTACAATAATTTTTGAACTAATCTAAAAGTTATTAAAACCTACCCACAGGACAGCTCTTTGTAAATATTATAAGATAATTTCATATCTTATGTGTTCTGTTTGGCTGAGTCGACTGCTAACGTGAACCTTCAACCAAAGAGAAAAATCCAGTGGAAGGCTGAGGACTGAGAGAGCTTGTGCCCAGCCTTGCACAGTGCTGAGCCATCAGATTTCATCCTGCATTTTAACTACGGGAGCGTCCCCTTTTCCTCTCTTTTTCCCTCTAGATCTTCCCAGCCTATAACGAGAGCATGGTCTGGGTTAGACTTGGTTTCAGCGGCTAAAGTAAGAAAAGCCGACAGCTACTCAGGTGTGAAGATTCTATTGTGTGCATGTCCCGTGGCTGTGGGATGGACCATGTTTAGTGATACTCATCTGTTTATATTTTCCAATTGTCTCTGTGTACGGAGATGCTGGTTTGCAGACACAGATACCTGTGTACTTGAAGAAAACAGTGTTTGTCACTGCACACACACAGTTGAGGGTGCATATGGAATGGGAAGAACTGAAGCAACGTTTCAGAATACTCAGCTATTCAGTACACACTGCCAGAGCAGGCAGTGAAATGAGTACGTCCAGTTGAAACTTCAGAAGGAATTTAAGAAATTGAAATGAAGCTATTCATGCTGAAATTTCTATAAATGTTAGTAGCCATGCCACTTAGCCAAAATACAAGATTCCTACTTTATGTCCCGTGCAGAAGAGAACTTGTTCCACAGGACATTTCCCCTTCTGTCTGCAATGGGGCCACTGGGTCACTACTGGTTTGAAAGAAAGTTTCCACATAGCAGATCACTGACGTTTTCTGTCGTGAGAAGAATAAACTTGGGTCCTGCGCTCATCTCAGAGCAGTCATTTTCATTTTTACTGGTTTACTTTTAAAACTTTCCCATGCACAGTATCTAATTATGGTACATTACCAAAAAAATCTGTATTTAAATGGCAACAGTGTGCAGTGCTGAAAGGGACTGTTGGTCAATTGCTTATTCACTTTGATGATTAAGCCAGTAATTATTGCATTAGCATCCTAAACCACACTCATCTGCCGATCTATCTCCTCCTAAGGCGATCCCATGAGACGTGATGGGCTAAGTAGAAAGGGTACGGCACTTGAAGAAGGGAAGGGCAGAGAACATGTAGGAGATAGTGCCAGGGATTAAGTGGAAGTTGCTTTTTCCCGTGTCTGCTTCAGTGTGACTCAGGATAGTGCTGGGGTGTGGTACATAAAAAAAGTTTTGGTTTGTGTTTGGTTTTTTTTTTGCGTTAGAAATGTAAAAATAGATCTTTCCACTACTGGCTATGAAAGACCCTATGACACTTCTTGCTGGGTCTTATCACTGAGGCTATACTCACACAGTAATCAAAGCAAATAATTTTGTTTGGTTGAGTAAAATGGCCTTTCAGCTTCCACACCACTGGGGTGTTCAGCTGCCTGTGCTGTTCTGCGTTCCTGTCCTGAAATATTTGGGAACCCTGCTGGATGCCATTTACCAGCTGTCTTCCACCTCCCCTCCACCTCAGCTAAATCGTTTGGTGGCTTTACACTGCAGTTTTTCAGAACAAACACTTTATGATCCTCCTAAGAGCAAAGCCATAAAACAAGTGTAAGATATTACTTTTTGTCTTCAAGACCTTTTGGCTTTAAATTATAGAATTCCAGGAAATAAGTTAATTGGAACAGTTTGCTCACTGGGAGACAGACGGGCACCGGATCCCCTGCTCCTGCAGGTGCTGTGTTGGTTTCCCATGAAATTTCCTGAAATGATGCCGTCACAGACCCATTCCAGTGGCTACTTCAAGCTCAGGAGTGACATTTTTTCCACTTTAATGGATTGTAAGACCTACTCTTTTACCTCTACCTCTTAGCAAGAACAAGCATTTTATTTCTTTTTAAGGAGATATTTTTCATGGAATCGATGGCTTCTTGAATTGTATCTGAGTATGGATCAGGTTTTGAGGCCACTTATTCTGCAGCTGAAATATCATCCTTGCACTCCTAAAGGTATAAAACTGCCTGATGTTGGTTTTGAACAAGTGGCTAGATAAAAAAAAAAACTTTTACAAGCTTTCCTGAGTGGAGATCGTTTCATTACTGCAGAAAATGGGGGAACATGCTCACTCTGTGAAAATTCATTAGAAAAACTCTCCAGTTTCTTAACAAGTGTGCTAGGAAAAAAAAAAAATTATAGTTCTAAAACGTAAAGAAATGTTTGAATGTCTAGGGCTGGGTAGGTGAAAAGCAGCGTCCGCTGAAGATTTCAGAGCAGACCACAGAATGCCGTCCGCAGGGGTAGTAAAACTGTGAACAGCAGAAGTAAATCTCAGCGGGAGGCGTAGTGCATGCCTGCTCCTGGGCACGTTGTTTGCAATTGCATGTTCTAAAGCAAAGAAAACTGTTCCTCGGGCATACCCTGATGAACCAGTTTAAAAATTGCCTTGTACTGGATTCCAGTGAAAGAACTGCCCTCTGTGCCCTCATTTTACATCAATAACTCTGCCATGTAGGTTCATAGAGAATAACACCAAGGAGGGAAGGTGCTGGTTGTTTTAAAAGGATCTTGTCTTTGTGCCTCTGTTCTCCATGTATGTTCTTCCTATAGTCTTTCTTCATTCTCTCCCTCCCTGCTATGCAGTTACATCTTTTTTTCTTCTAACTGAATGAATCAATTAATTGCTTTCTTCTCCTCCTCAGCCCCCATGTAAAACCCCACTGAGTGCCCATCCTTTTCCCTGGAAGAGTGGTGCTGCTACTCTCTTTTTCAGAGCTGCAGAAGAGGCTACAGGTGCTACAGCCACAGGTGTAAGTGGTGGGGATTGCTCAGCTGCTGCATGGCCAGATGTGGGCAGTGTGTCAGGCAACGCGGCTGGATGGGTTTAAGCATCCTCACAAAGCACAAACTGGCAGCAGACCTGTTGTTTTAGGGCACAGATCTCAGACACTGTGCTGGAGTAAGTGCCAGCAGGAACCTGGAGAGGAGCATTGGTTTTGTACAGCAAGTACACAGAATAGCTGTGTACCTAAATAACATGCTGGCAGGTATCCAGCATGGGTAAAAAAACACTGCAAAGACCTTGACAAATGTTTCCATCTTCTTATTTTGTCTGTCTCATCCAGAAAACAGTGATAGTGAATAAAAATAGTTTGGTTTGAAGACAAGAAACTAAAAGACAAAAATATATTTTTGTAGGACAAAAACTCTAATCACGATGGAATTCCTTTCCATCCGCTGGCCAATTCACTTTTAAAAGTCTCAAAGCGATTCAGCTTCCATTACTTTTCTTGTGGGAACTGTGCCTGTTCTAATAAATGTCATTGCCCGCAAGCTTCTCCTGGTGTAGGCTACGCTTACGCGTCTTACTTGATCTTTCAAAACAATGGTTGTTTCTCCTGCACATGTTACATCCCTCTAATATATAGAGGCAGTTTGGTGTTTTTCTTTTCATCGTTGCGTGACTAAACATGCAAATACATGGTTAAAAAAATCCTTTAAATCTGTTCTCTGCCAGTTAATTTTATTTGTCTAAGTTTCTGCAGAGTCTTCAGTCAGTGTTTTTGCAGAGGAAAACACCAGGCTTAAGCTCTACTCAGGTACAGAACAACACATTGCTAGACATCAAACATATTACAACAGGATATAGTCAAAATCCACTACTGTTTACAATCTCATCCTTCTGGAAGCTCTGGGAGCCTTCTGGAAGAAGGAATTAAGTTCCTTCAGTCTCCTTGTAAAGGATTCTCAGCTCTATCTCTAAGGCACTCACAGCCTTGCAGGAGCTGATCTTAGAAATACGTTCGGCATCCTCTAGTCAGATGTGAATGAATGACATACCTTCTCAAACTGAGGCTCTGTTGCTGATATTTTTTTTCCCCAAAAAACTGACTTAAAATTCACTAATTTCAGCTTGGATCATTCCTCAAACACTCTTGCTACATACTGACTGTCACTCAGACCATCATCTAAACAGATATCAAACCAGTGTCTCCTAATTGTGGCACTTTGAAAGACAAAATAACCTTCTGCATTCTAATTATTTTATACTTCCTTTGATTATTATTTATTCATTGTGCAAAGCATATGCGTAACTCCCACATGCGTAACTCCCACGTGCCTAGTGTTGAAGAAAATACAAATTTGTAGAAACAAATCAGCAAAGGTAGCCCATTTAAAAGCCACACTGCCAGTTCCTCAAAAATGGTCCGGCCTGAATCTGCTGCAGCACTTTGAGCTTTAGAATGAAAAGTCCAAACCTCTGACCATGAATCCTCAGGATCATCAGACCAACCAAAATGCCTTCTTGTATAGAGGCCCTTAAAATCAGATCTATGGGAGGACTCGAGCACCAAATCCCTCTCAAGGCCAGAATTAGCAGACTCGCTCCCTACAGGACTTGGGAGAAGTGTGAGACAAAAGAGCGCCGTGACCCAAGCCCTGTGCTCGGGCTGGGACCCTCTGACAAGCAGCTGGTTGGCAGAGCAAGTGGAAGGCTGGGACTAAACTCTTACACCCTCTGTGGAGCTCAGAGTTCTGTTCCAGACCCTTAGGAATGTCTTTTTCTTTCCTTTTTTTTTTGTCTTTAATACAGAAACCGTAAAGAAGAACGAGTCTATCCTTTGCAGTTATTGTGAAGCAGGAAAACTTAGTGCCTTTTAAGTGAGTGCTGCAACCTTGGCTTATAGTGCTAGTGTCTCCCATTTTTTGCTCCTGTTATCTAACCTAGAGAGACTGCTTCAAAAGTCCAGTGGAGTCATCTGCTCATGAGGTGTGATGTTGGATTTGGGTGTCCCCAGCCTGAGGAAGGCCTTGGAGTCTGCCTCCCCCATTTCATGGGCAAATGCTTCAACTCCTCTTGGATAACAGCAAAGATAACAACGACATCACTAATACCATGTTCTCTGGGAGTGACTTCAAAAAGGAAAACAGTGTGTTCTTCCAGATTTTTCAAAGAGCAGTTATAAGCCCTGCTCTCAGGAGAGGGCTCTGAGATCTGGATTAACACAGGCAGAGGTGCTTTCAGTCATCCCAGATCAGATGCCAGTCTAGCAGAGGAGAGAGGTACAACTGTGGCTGCGTGTTTGTGTCTGGCATTTCCTATTGTCTCTCCATAGGCAGCTTTCCTCTCAGCATGTGAGATTTTCAGATAAGCATTTTGAGGTGTATAATTCTCAGCAGGCACCACATGGGGAGCCTTAATGTTCAACTTTTAGAGTTTTATATTCTGCTCTGGTGACCAAATACTTAAAAGCAAGCTATTAAAAACCAGGGTCTTCTTACTGAATATAGTCGTAGCTTACAAGTCTCTCTTGCTTTCTACTCCAGAAAATAGCAGTCACAGCAAAAAAGTGTAGCAACGAATGTTCTTTGTAAACAGGTTTTATGTAATTAAAGCCATTCTGCATTCTAAGTACATTATCTGTCTTTCAGAAACCTTATTAGGGTAATACACAAAAACTTATAGGAAAAAATCTCTCTTTAGCAGCCCTTCATGGAAAGCACCCTTCCTGCTGCTTTTGTAGAAGCAGTTTCTCCTCGCCTGGTATTTAAATTGCATAGCGGTTGATCTGCCATAAATTGTTGCTCAGCATTGATATACAACATTTCTACTGGAGGTGACAGAGTATTTAATAATAGAGGTTTTTTGCTCACCTCATCAAGGTTATGCCTCTTACTTTTAATGTGCATTTGAAATACATCTTCTAATGCCCTGAAAAAAAGAATAAAAAGGAACATCAGTGCAAAAAAAAAAAAAAAGACTGCTCAAAGGCCGCATACTTCCAAATGAAAAATACCACTCAGCATGTCTTTCAGATCACTTAAAATACATCTTCTCACTTTTGCTCCATTCCCTCCCCGTCCCTACCATACTTGAAAATGGATTTTAAAAATAAAATCTTAAACTTTTTATGGTTGTTGAATATTCTCATTCCAAGTGTATGCGGTTTGGCAGGAACTGTACCAGGGACAGTCTTCATGTGTAGAATTCCGATTTCTTCTTCCACACTTAATACAAGAGTATTGGTGCTTTTTATTGCAATGCAACATATTTGGATGGGGCCTGAATCTCTCTGTTGCTGCTGTGAAGCACTGTCCCACCACTTTTCAGTGACTTTTGAGGGAAACATTGAAGGTTGAAGTTTTGTTAACTGGGTGTGCTAGGGAAAGAGAAATGCCTTCAGAAAGTGCTCTTTGTATTTTTTTTTTGATGGCTAGCACCAGCTGCAAGCAAAAGATCTGCTCATGGTGATGAGCATCAGTAAAAACTAGGACTTAACTGACTAGGGAAATTAGGTGTCCAGGTTCTACAATCACAACTCAGTTAAATCTAACCTGATGGTTGCATTTTGAATCATAAAAAATGAAAATATCCGCAATAATCTGGAGGGCCCAGTGGAGCTGCTCTGGTTGTATTCCGTATATTTAAATTGGGAGGGCATTTACAATTTTATCTGTAGAGAAACTGGTCTAAATAAACCTTAATCCTGCAGCAGGCTAGCTAAGACCATTAGTTGTGTCTTTTCTAGTCTGTCTCAAAATCTATTTAGAAATTCAACTTTTGATTTAAAATAAAAGGACACTATTGATTATTCACTTTTATTCTGTGGAGAAATTAATTTCTGTTATTAGAGACTATCCAAGAAAATAATGGATGATTTTTCATGTTTTCTTAGTAGCTTTTATTTCTGAGGGAAGAGTGCACAGCATCTGAACGACCTCCATCTAAAGCCAACAGAGAGAAACCTTATTTTCTGAAGGATAGTAATCCTCCTGTTAATATGGTGGCTGACACACAGCAGCTTTTTGAGGGTTTATATTAGTTTGACGTTATCTTCTTTTTAACTATACGTATGCCAGGCATGATACTTGGCAACCTTTTGAACATGTGGTGAGTCAGTGGTTTTCAAATCTACTCCTGTTCCTGCCACTGTAACCAGAAAATTCACTTCCAATTTGGGCCTTGAAGTTTCTCTGAAAATGGCCATATGTAGAAAGGAGGAGGAGAAGTCTTATCTTTAACTGATTGCTCAGAAAACAAACTAACCACCTGTGTTGTTGCTTAAAAAATACAGGGTGTTTCAAAAAGATGGACCCGATTTGAAATCACTATAGCTTTGAAATTGAGTCCATCTTTTTGAAACACTCTGTATATTTAAAAGAGACTTAGGGATTTTAAATGAAATCCTCTAGATTGACAGGGAAGTATCCTGGTTTGGTGTCAGACCGAGTTTGTCTGATTCCAGGGGGTTAGCACCTCTCCAGCGTCAAAGCACCACACTTGACAAAGACTGAGATCTCAAACATTGCGGTTAAATCCTCTACTGAAGGAAGAGTTTCTCCCATTTAAGATGCTGGCCAGGAAACGGTATAGAAAAGGAGCACACAACATTGTCACTTTTAGCAGGCCTACAAACAGACCTGTGGTTTACCACAGCTCTCTAAATATTAGAAATGTGACAGGTTTCTATTAGAAATGGGAGTGCGAGGTGGTGTGTGTGTGTGTGTGTGACAGGGCGTCACGTACGGCACATGAAACCAGCAGAGGATGCTGCAGTTAGACACCAGCAGCACCAGCTGCTCTTAGCTCCAGTCTTTACCTGTGGATCGTTAACGTGATAGCGCATACATCCTCAAGAAAGAAATTATTTATTTTGCTCTCATAGGAGGGAGGAAGAACTCTAAATACAAAATCTTGCTGTGATGCGCTTTGCTAGGGAAGACTCATTGTAGTTCCTTGGCTTGCTAGCTCAGGATTGACAGGGAACTGGAATGAGACTTGTATTATATCAATAATGTCTCTCACCACACCATACTACATAAGAGAACAAGCTTGAGAACAGGGTCAGAGAACATGATGTTTCCATGTTTCTACTAGGAGTCTCTGGGAAATACAAGGCTGTCTGAAAATATTTTCAGTTTAAATCACGACTCCTATAAGGTGCAGTCACAAAAATATTCATCAAATTAAACTTTAAATTTCAAGTTTCATTTTAATCTCATGAAAGCCACCAATTATTTACACTGATTGAATAATTGGTCAAAATTTTGTTACTTAAAGGAATAAATAAGAAATGCAAAGCACTTACTCTTTGTGATAACAATTTCTAATCAAAATATCATTTGTAAGATCTTGAAGAAAACGAAGATACTCTTCTTCTCTATACAAATACACAAGCTGTCAGCATCTTTCTTTAACATACACCAAATACAAATAAGGTTTGCAAATACCATCCAAAGAGATAGCAGTTTTAGGGTAATTAAGTAACCCAAAGAATTTTGCCAACGTATTCAAAAGTGATGAACCTGTTTACTAGTCTGCATTTTGTTTTACTATCCAGGTTAATGCTTTTTTTAAATGACTGATTTTCACAGCTCTGTTGGTCAACTATGTAAGTGTGTTGATCTGTTAATTTAATCCATTAATTTCATTAATCAAGAATATCTATGCCTTTCGTGAAAAACCAGTTAAAGAAAATAGTTCCAAAGAATGAGGTGCAGGCATCAGAAGACAAATTTTTATTAACATTGTTTATTTATTTATTATTTACTTATTCTTAACATATTTAGTTTGCCAACAGGAAGAGGGGATGGAATGAGTTGGAAAATATTTTCCAACTTTCTAATCCCACACTTCCCAAGCAAGTAGCTGAATCTTGTATCCTTGTCAGAGTCCCTTCTCCTCATCTCACACATCTACTGGTAATAGGCTCTTGTGCCAGGTTTTTAACTTTTCACTAGATTCCTACTTCAGTATTTTTATATAAAACTTAGAAATAGTTAAAAGGGACAAACAAATATTTAACTTACTTTTCTTCAAGTTGTGATCCTAGAGAAAGCAGCTTTTCAGAACTGGGAATCCGTAATTCATAGTTCTACCACAAAGAAGTAAAGAGGAAAAGCAGATTTTAAAAATTATCTTCATATTAACATTTTATATTTCCATCCAGAGTATCAGGGGAAAATGATCTGATTTCATAACATACGAAAATCACAACAACATCATACTGAACTGACAGGCCAGGTCCATGAAATAAATATCTTGAGTGTCAATCACTCATATAAATAAATAAAATGTATTATTATTAGGTAGGTTTGTGTTAGCAGAGATGGAAACAACAAGGTATAACCTGAGAAAAAGGATGCAAATGCTATAAAGGAATCAAAATTTCTGACAAAATAGAAAGTATTAGCAGACCTCGTTCAAATAAGATAACTTTTTCTTTAAGAGGACATGCAAAATACATTTATAACTGAGAGAAGACTTAGAAAAGCAGATTGTTATTTAAATTGTCTTTTGCTGTGGGTTATCAAATAGGAAAAGGAGCTTCTGTTGATAACATTGTGAAATGAAGGTTTTGGTGGTTGGAACAAAGAATGGAGTAGTCCCAGCTAGCACAGGGCTACCACAAATCACGCCTGTGGTGCCTTTCTTGGCAGTATAGAAATTCAACACTGACTCTGCAAAGGAGTGAGCAGGCCAAGGAATCATACAAAACCTCTCTATCATGCATGCCCTTGACTACTGTTAAACATCCCGTATTTTTAAGGGCACTAAAATCCACTAAACTCATCCCCCATTCATGTTGAAAATCCAGATGACTAATGGAGTGCAGCTCCCAGACAGAGTCCTGTGCGGCACAGTGCGGTACCGCCTGCGGGCAGCGTGATGGGCGCTTCGCCTGGATGTGTCTGGGCTCCAAGTTATTATTTGGATGGAGTGAAAGGCTGTAAATCAACCAAAAGCTGGAATGACTGCTTGAAATTTTAGTGTGCAGCAAGATGCCAGTCAAGTAGGAAAAAGCTCTGGTTTCAGAAGAACCCATTTGTGTCGGAATACGCTCTTCTTCACATCGCATAATGCCTCATCTGTGTTGCTTAGAGAGACCAGTTACTTTAGCTGTTCCTGTTTTATTCACAGAAGTCAGCTGACCCCATCTAGCCACACATGATAGATCTCTCAATTGCAGTCTTAATGACTTTTCACAAGATAATTTAATTTTTTGGTTTTGCTCTTAATGTATATTCCCCAAAGCCACTGATTCTGTTACCATCTCATTTCCACACAACCAGGACAACTTTTTTGTATGAACAGTGGCCTCCATTCTTTTCCTTTGTAACAAACTGGTTGCACCAACCTCAACTGGCTGCTGAGAAAAAGGATCTGAATGTGGTCTCGCATGTGCATCTTCTAAAAAGCTGAAAGATTAAAAGCACAGTGAAAATCAGTTATTCTTAAAACAATGTGTTTGAAAGTAAAATTACTTAACTTTTAGCACCAATGTGTAAACAAACTGAGGAAGTACCTGTGCAACTCTCTCTTCTTTTCATCAGTGATGTCTGCTGATTGAAGTGATGGTCTGCCAGAGGAGGAGATCTTTTTTGGGGGAGGAGGATTATAATACCTATATTTTACAAGAAAAGATTGGTGTGATGTCTTTAAGATTCGAGGGGTAAAATACTGCGTCTTTTCTGTGAAGTAAATCGAATGTTTATTAAGGAGGTCCCCAGAATATGTTTTATTGAAAGAGTTTGGAAATGTTTTCTTCATGTTGCAACTGCTTAAATGCATGTGAGACCGCTGGAATGGTGAAACAGATGATCTGTCTGTACCAGAGCTGTGGACAGGAGTCCGAGACAAAGCATGCTGAGCACTGGTTTGGATATTCTTTCTTGCAGTAGAACCTGGCAACGGAGTTCTTGAAGGGATCTTCTGAGATGATACAGAGGGGGCCTGCTCTCTCTTTGTCTTGGAGCAGTTGTTCCGACCTGATGTCAAATACAGGTGACCATTTTCCAACAGTGACCACCCTGCCTGTAAGTTAAAGAACAAAGTAACCGACCGAAAAATCACATAAGAAATTAACTGAAATAAATGTCTCCTACAAATTGATTCACTCAGGAGGAATTTTAAGAACCTATCTTCTAACTGCCTCAAGTGGTCTGAATGGCTTGCCGAGTTTCAGGAGTGGCCGTTAGTAGTAAAGCCACCCTGCTACTGCACTAGAGCTAGTTAACGAGTCCCTTTTCTAGTTTCCTTTGCCTTCTCTTGGGAAACTACACAAATTCCATCTTGCTTGCCAGGGCTCACAGAGGGAGAACAGGACATTTTTCCTTCCTTGGATATTGCGCATTCTCATCTATGGAACTGATGTCTCAGTGGCAACCTTACAGCCCTTCTCCGATGGCATCTTCTGTTATTTCTCCTTGTACGCCCATGCGGGTGTGGGCATGACTCTGTCTCATGAGTTTGAATTCAGAGAGAACCACTATTACCCTCAGAAATACAAGAGGTGAAATTGTGGCCTAACATTTTGATGCTTATCTCAGTGGGAGCAAGATTTTACAAATCAAAATAATGCAGGTGTTTGAATTGGATCACATTCTTTATAAACAGCATCATTGGTATTCTAGTGGTAAACTCACTATAATTCTCAACAAATATAAATTTTTACAATCTAAATATAGTCTGCTGAGGAATCTTTGTCCCAGAAGGACTCTGGACTATGGCAGAATGAAATGTTTTGCAAGTCTTTGTCTGTTGAGGTGAGGCCCACTGGCAGAATTTGGTGAAGAACAGGTTACTCACACTAGCACGAGGTTGTACACTTTCTGCTTTCCGACAGAATATTGAGAATTACGATTATTTACTTTAGGGTCTTACTTTTACCAGTAAACACCATTCTGAAATTCAGAGGATACTGTAAAACAACGTGAAGTTATTGCATTGCATTCAGTGGGAATAGTAAGAAAATCATTGGGATTTAGTTATCTTGAAAATGTTGTGTACAGAAATCATCCTAATAAGAATGTTGCCACACACATAAAAAAATTATTTCAATAAATAAGCTCAAATTTTTTTGCTGGGCACCCAGGAAATACTTTGTTAAAAATTCTAATTCCATTTGCCAAAGGAGCAAAGAGTAGATGTGTGGGTTTGTGACTAGCATGTTGTCAGTGCAGGCACACATTTCAGTCATGTACATGTCATCATGACACGGGTACCTGTGATTCCAGGCCATGTGGGGATAGCAATAGTCAGATGAGAGGATAGCTGCCAAATGGCAAAACTGAGAGTCACATATTATCTGTGTTTGACTCGACTGTGAAGAGCCACACTGAATAAACCTGCACTTCCTGCTATGTTACAGGCACTTCCCAGCTCTTCAGAGTACAGCCAACTAAGGGGAAACTCGTCTCTTATGTGACCCAGTACTACGTGTGTGACAGGTCCTACGCTGTCAGAATATCACATACCTTCTGCTGGCTTGGAGAGACACTTCTGGAGTTGCATGATGAGGCGGGCAGACCATATACAACATCCTTCCTATATTTCTCAAGTGCTTGAATTAGTCTGTCTCTTTTCTGCTGATCCTTGTCTGTACATGTTAAATAAGCAAACACAACCCTTTCCAGTTTAATCAATGGTCAAGTCACAGAGTATTACTCTTCATTATTTTTGCCACTAAAGACTCTTCTGTCTTCTTAATACTAAGTAGCAGACAAAGAAGACAGTCTACTTTTCAGAGTTGGCACTTGGTGCTTCCATGCGCAGCACACCGCTTAATTTGAAATAAATGCAACTCAGGACTCCATTATGTCACTCACACAGCAATAAGCTACTAGAGAGATAAGAGAGTATGGCAACATCTCATTCCCACCTCCTTCCCACTCTTTCCTCTACCCTAGACAGGAGCCGAGGCAGGGCAAAACAGAAGAAAACCTGAGGCAATCAAGTAGTGATTCAAGTTCATGTACTAGGAGTTGAGTGACCCAGGTCAGGCTGCCACTGCGGTCTGTGCAGACTGAAAAGCCACGTAAGTGTGCTTGCAGTATCTGTCAAACTTGGGCTGAAAAGAGTAGGGTGACACTTCCGCTAGCACCCCAGACAAAAAAGACAGAAACAAACCTACTCCTTTGGATCTTCCCATCTCACTGGAAATATGCAAGCGAGAATAGCAATAACAATACTTATTCTCATAATAAGAATTAATATTATATATCATAGTACGTATTTATACCTATAAAATATTGTTTTAAAATAATAATAAGTATACGTAGGAATAAGAAGGGCATATGAGTTGCCCAAGACCACAAAGCATTATCACGACTCGCCATCTTTTGTCAGAACCTTACTTTTAGCAATGCAAACAAGAATGATACATCACCAAAATTTTTAACTCTTTTCACCTGTTGTGTTCCTTTCCAGCATAGCTCAGAAAAAGGGGATGTGAACTGTAACGTGCAAAGAAACCCCCTTTCTCTTTTTACATGGTGTTTAAAAAATAATAGCTCCAGGAGCTCTAGCTGAAACTAAGGATTCACACACAAAATATTGGTAAAGTTGGGTCCACTGAGGTCCTATGAGCTACGTATGGCTCTTTAGGGTTAAAATGTGTCTCTGTCAGAGTTTCCTTGCCCCGTAGAGCTCTGGCACATGATGGCATGTGTCAGTACTGCCAAGCAGGCAGCAGAGATGTCCTCTGCTCCTTCCCCAGAGGTCCAGCTGCAGACACCCCTTGAACAGGCAATTCTAGGGGGCTGGAAAGGATTCAGGAGAGCTGGCGAAATGGGACTTCTGCTGGGTGATGTTACTGTGACTAACACTGACTTATTCCTGACAAAATGCACAACTGGTTCTTGGTTACCCTAAGGTCCCCTTACACTGCAATTGTGGTGATGTGCTAGAACTTATGCTCCCAAAATGCTGCAAATATTTTGCTCATAAGAAGCAACTCCTCCTCTGAAGCCATGTAGTTGCAGTGTGTCCTACTAGTACCATGACAGAATAATGCTTGAAACCTGGCAAAGCAGCACTGATTGAAGGTTTTCTTTTGAGGGGGAGATGCACCCACCTGAATTTATTATGGAGCATTTCTGAATTAGCAGAAGGGTCACAGGGCTTTAATTAAAGTAATATTCCTTTTGGAAAAGGAATAACTGAGACTTTTTTTTTTAAACCCCACTTAGATGCTGCACTAAATGGTTGGCTCCTCCCAATTTTGTGATGGCTCTTATATGGGGCACACCATCGCTTGTTGATTCCCCTGTAGGGTGGCCTCGAGGCTGTGACCTGATCATTGAAAAAAACAGATTTCACTAACAGCTAAAACCAACGTATAGTCTCCTGAGGCATGTAATCTGGCTTTCCAGTCTCGCATGGACATGAGTTCATCGTATCATCCTATTAGGAAAAACATGTTGACAATGCTAAATCCTATTTGGATGACTGGGAAGCAGGATTATACAACTCACTGGAACAAATAACAAAATGTACTTGCTCAATTGCATTCATGCAGAGATTAGTACCTTCCTCTTTTATCTAGGTTTCAACGGTGCCCAATCAAAGTACCCCTTATTCTGATTAAAGACTTTGCATTCTGCAGTCATATGAAAAACAACAGACAAGGCAGCTTGCAACAGCACTGCCAGTCAGGATACCTGGTTTCTTTCATGATGGTGCCAATGACTTGTGAGGCCTTGGGACAAAGCGACATCTGTGCCTCTCCGCTCTTCATAGAATCATTTTGGTTGGAAAAGACCCTCAAGATCATCACGTCCAACTGTTAACCTAGCACTGGCACTAAGCCATGTCCCTAAGAACCTCATCTACGTGTCTTTTAAATGTGTCCAGGGATGGTGACTCAACCACTGCCCTTGGGGAGCCTGTTCTGATGCCTGACAACCCTTTCATTCTGCATGTGCCGTCTGTCCGTGCGCAGGTGAGGCAGGACAATGACCATCTGCCCGAGGCATGGCTGAGCCTTCACCACGCCTTGCCAAGGACAAGAAAATAAAATGTTCCAGGTCAAAGAGCCACAGGTTTTAAACAGACTTTGTCTAGTATTTCACTGATATTTTTAGTATAAATACACCACATGGCATTGAGCCTGTTCAAACAAGTACTATTCTACTGCATGACAATTTTATGTTTTGAGTAGTTAGCAAAAGCTCCTGGGCCAGAATGTCTCACAGCAACTCTCCTTCCCCTTCCCTGGCATCGCCAGGTTTCACTGCCCGGACTGTCAGGTTTGTATGAGCCTCAGCCACGTGAGGCAGCCCCAGGGCTCCTGCAGCACACCCTGGTTTGCTGAAACGTTGGCTAAGGGATTTATATGCCTCACCCCCTTCTAGCACTGATCTCTCTGGTTTTCCATTTTCTCACCACTATTTTTTCTCATTGACATTTTTCCCTGCACCCCTCCTCACGGTTCCAAGGCTGCAGAATCTTGCCTTCTCTCAGCACCCATCAGCCGCCAGTAACGCCGGGTCACTTCCTTCCTAAGTCTCTCCCCTCCTACACTTCTCTTCCTAAAACAACCTCTCCCTGAGGTGACCTGGCATGATCCCCAGACGCAGGAATGAAGGGGCTAAGAGTGGAAGTCATTCTTAGGTTTCCCGGTCACATTTTTGGCTTTCACGTGTACTTTTTACAATTCTGTTTGACAGTCAGCTGCGGCCACGCCACGGAGCAGCCTGGCCCAGCCACATGGACCCACTCATTGGCAAGAGACATATGGAGAAGAGGGTCACCTGCCCATTCTGCCTTTCTCCAGATACTTTTTGATAATAACTAGCAATGACCAAGAATGGCAAAGAAAATAACATGCAAATTTTTTATCTGAATTGATAGGTGTTGGGGTTTTTTTCCTTTTAGAAAAACAAAAATGGGACAGCCCTTGCCATCTGATCTCATATCCTAGCTGACAGATTTAAGAACTAGCTGTAGTTTATGGTTAAAACCAAAACTGGGAATAATAAATGGGAGGGCAAAGGGGGCATATCATGATTCAGCATTTCTCCTGAATCCCACAACAGCCAGTATCTCCTGACTACCCCTTTGCTGCTTCCCAGGGAATAGAATCATGTTGCATGGCCAGTGCAGCAGTTATTTAGGCAAATGTATTCGACAGCCTTCCTGTTAAGCTTATTTGTTTGCTAATTTACCATCCTTCCTACTGTGGCAGGCATTGATTTATCGGTGCTATTGTACAATTTCCCTGGTACTTGTACTGATATCTGGTACTCGTCCATGTGACAAAAGTACAGAAAATAAAAGGGATTTAGCTGAAATCTGGTCTTGAAAAACACAGGACGATTCAGATACTATAGCCCCCACTCTGTTTTCCTGGCAGTTCTTGTGGCCTGCCAGTTAATAAAGCATCATGTCTCTGCTGCTGTGTGAAAGGCCCGTGCACAAAGGGAATGTAAACAAACTTACTTGACATAGTATAAACAGTTTAGCTGATAATATTGCTCAATCAGCATGAAATGAACTAAACCACTCTTTTTTTTCTAAAATCTAGTGCCTTTCAGTTCTACTTTTTTTTTTTTTTTTAAAATAGCGAGAAGAGCCAGCAAACACCTTAAACTAATTCCACAGCTGCCTCCTAAAACGGAAGGTTATTTTCAGGTCTAAGACAGAACACTATGGTCCAAGTATGAACATGGGATCTAAAGCCGGAACAGGTTTCCCCTAAGTTGTTTACCAGATGTTACAAAACTCAGTGATTATAGCTAGAAATAGAATCCACACCTTGGCTCATGCCTTCATTTTTGGCTCGCAGTGGGAGTTCTGGTTTAATTCCTACCAAGTGTTTTAAAAGAGCTGGCTGATGTTTAACTCCTGATGAGGTTTGAAACAACAAGGAAGTTTTGAAGGACTGTGGGGGAAAAAGAAGAGCAAAAGTGGTCAATGAACTCGAGGCTGATATCAGACCTGAACATAACAAATGAAAGGCTGTTATGACTCAGTTAAAGTAAATAATATGAGCCATGCCAATCCAACAAGTTTACAAAAAATCACCATCATGACGCTAACGTGATAAGAAAGAAAAGAGAGATTCTGGTTGTGGTTGAATGAGATAAAGGTGTTGGTTTAAACGACTTCTGTAAGCTCCCTGGCTTTGTTCTGCATGACATTTTGACTAAGAAATTAGAACACTACAAAATTACCTGTGTTTACAAAATGTCTAACTGGCAGATCTGAAAGTGTAATTAGAAGTAAGGACTCTCTGGAAGGCAGGTGTTTCTAATGCAAGGATCATTTTTTATATTATACTGTTATATTATTTATTTCATTTATCTGAAAGAAGACATGGAGTCATTCCTCATAAAGCTTGAACAACTACAGTTGAAGAACTCATGAGTAGTAAAGGAGTGCTTATTGTAACAAAGTGATCTGAATCACTCAATGAGGTAGCTGTAGGCAAGCAGTTTACTTCTCAGCATGGATAACAGAACATCTCTGTTCAGAAAATGCAGGCTCTTAGAAAGGGTGAGTCTTATCTGAGAATCAGTGTTACTGAAAAACATTCATACCTTCTCCTAGACAAACAGCTACCTGTAAATTCCCACAGCAACAGTGTAGCCAAAACCAGTGTAATATCATCGCCTATAAAGAGTGGAAATCTCAAGCATTAAGTACAGGGAGCCTTTACTGCAATTGCCTTTGACAGGTGGATGACTGCTACTGGATTTATATATCCTGCTCTAAAACTTTACTACTCAAGAAACATTTATAAATTGGGAAGGCTGCAGAGAAGATCCATAAGAATGATAAAGTCTGGAAAACACTCTTTGGGGTGACGGATTTAAGGAGCTGACTGTATTTAGTTCCTCAAAAGGATGGCTAAGAAACAATTTTATTCCAGCTTATAAGTACCTATAGACAGAAAAGAAATTAAACAATACAGCTAATCAAAGATTTACCAAGACTGGACAAATTAATCCTAAAAGTAAGGTGTACGTCCCTTATAGCAAGGTAAGTTAGCCTTTGGAACAGTTTAATGAGAAGTGGGATGTAAATAAATAAGGTTTTGACATGCTTCTAAACCCTTCCCCCCAAACTCTGTAAAACAGCAATAGAGGGAAGACTAAGAGGAAAACCAGGATAGATGATAACCACAACAGTTTATTCTCATTGTATCTGTGAAACTCTAAGATACATGTAATTTCTCGTGGATCACCTACCAACTTATTTGAAAGTTCATTTTTTCTCATTTTATGCTGCTATTGTTAAGTGGTGTAGTCTCAGATTTTGAGACGGTGAGATACAAAGAGACACAAGGACAGTTACTCATGATGTTCACATTAATTGGCCAAATGCTGCAGTCTGCACTACTAATAGTTTGTCTGGTGTGGGGACTGCTTATTTTGGCATTTCAGAGCAAACAAGACTATTCCTTCAGCAGAAACGAGTGGTAAGTGAGGCTCAAATGCTCAGATTTTATTTCAGATGCTCTTTTCCATGATAGCTATAGTTATGAAAAGCCTGTGTTGGCACATTCATCTGCAGTGCATTGGTGTTTTTTAAACCCCAAGCCCTGCTTCAGTGTTATTTGTCTTCATCAATATTTAAATGCTGCAATACTATCATAACAACGATTTTACAGGGGAAGAAACGTCTCTGAAATGCCAGATATACTCAGGAAACAGTGCTAAGCAACACTGTTTGCCATGTTGTTTTCTAATCCCATGCCAAATTCTGCACATTTTGCTCATGTGAGTGCTCACACTGACATTAACAGGAATTTCCCCAGGAGGAAGGCAAGAAGGAACTGGCTCTCCATAGCAAATCACCCAATCCGGCAATTCTGAACTACTTGAAATCTTTACGTGTAACCCACCTCTGCTGTGGCTGGGTCTGCCGTAATAAGAAATCCACAGACATCAATGGAACTGACAGCACTTGACACAGTTCCTCCACAGACTGCATCAGAATAAAGAACGAACACACTCTCTTCTCTTATTTGAGAAGAAAAATACAAAATTTGATATTTATTTTACTTACACAGGGGAGATAGTCTGCTTTTCTTTTCAAGAGGTTCCACTTAAATTTGAGAAGAAACTTCTTCTCAGTGAGGGTGATGGAACACTGGAACAGGCTGCCCAGGGAGGTTGTGGAGTCTCCTTCTCTGGAGACATTCAAAACCCGCCTGGACGCCTTCCTGTGTAACCTCACCTGGGTGTTCCTGCTCTGGCAGGGGGATTGGACTAGATGATCTTTCGAGGTCCCTTCCAATCCCTAACATTCTGTGATTCTGTGATTCTTAATCTTTTAGCAAGTATAAGTAAGATCTATTCGCAAGGTGAAGCTCACAGCTCTGTAACTACCACTAGCTCTTAACCTCTAAGTTTTCGCAGCTTTCCACATAAGCAAATAAGAGCAAACTCTGACGCTTAGACCATCTCCCATTCTTGCAACCTGGTTCTCATCTGAAGCATGTTGCAGCACAGTTCTGATACAAAAGGCCAGGTCTCCCTCCCTCACGTGTCAGTACAGATTCATAGTGACCATTTACACCTGTGAAAGAAGGATATGTCCAGCATCATTGCTCTTGTTTTTTTAAGATTTTGATCTCTTAATTTACTAAAAATTGGTAAAGCCTCTTTAGCCAAGTTACAGATTTTCATTTCTCACCTGATGCCAAAAGGCAACAGGTGGAGAGATGCTCAATTGTCAACTCGGCTTTATGCCAAGGATTGATCAAGAACTTTTTGTAGAATTTCTATTACTTTGGGAAAGGAAATTTCTTATAGCTAAGCCACTCATTATTTGAACTGATTCTACATTTTGTGATGAAAAGACACTGCTGGTTAGGCCAGAAGTAGCAGTCTTACATCTATCTGCAGACAACTGACAGGAACATAAAAGCCTTTAAAGGGATAAAGGCACATTTTTATACTGATATTGTACAGAGGAATTCAAGGAGGAGAGGAATTCTAGAAGCTGGAGTACAAGAGAAATGCCAGGATGCTTCATCCCTGTTTAAAGTGCTGACCAATTGCTGATGTATGCTGCTTTCTCTCGCGGCAGCGGAGTAGGAACGCAAAGTTAAAATAGTCAGAACACAATGGTTATGACAAGACCCTTGCTCACTGCATCCTCCAACACCTCCCGCCACCTTCTTCCTCCCCTTTTGCAAATACTCCTTGGCACAGCGCTGACTCTGCAAGGGATGGGAAGGATGGTTTTGTGATTAAAGCACTGCAGTAGGACTTAGAAAACTTATTTAGTTCTCAGCTCTACAACAGGCTCCAGTGTGATCACAGGTTTGTTAATTAATCTCTGGTGTTGTAATTTCCTCCCTGTACAAGAGGATGGTTCTACACACTTACTCTGTTCTAGCTGGTGCCTCATTTTGGGCAGGTAGCCCCAGACAATGATCATTACTTTGTGCAGTGGTCACCACTAAGGAACTCAGATTGCAAATGGAGCTGCCAGTGCAGCTGTTGTGGTTTAACCCGAGCTAGCAGTACAAACCGCCATAGCCACTTGCTCACCCCCTCCCAACAGGGGAGAGAATCAAAAGGGAAGGGAGAAACTCGGACTGAGATAAACACAGTTTAATAAAACAACAAAATATTAATACACTACTAGTAAATATATATAAAGATAAAATAGAAATAAAAGATACTCGAGGCAATTCCTCATGAACTCTGTCCACAACTGAGCAGCCAGTCCCAGCAAGCCACACCTGGTCCTAAAGCTGATCCCAGAGAGAGAAAAGAGAGGAAAAAAAAAGGCAGAAAAGCCCAGAGGCCTCTGCAAAATGGCAAAAGGCTGGGTTAAGCGTCCCAACTGAACTCCCCCGGCTCGATGGCAAGAGAAAGCGGAAGAGCAAACCTGGAAGGTCCCAACTCCCAACTCTCCTTAAATATGAAGCATGACCCTAATGGGATGGAATACTCTTATTGATCAGTCTGAATGTCAGTCAAGCTCTGCCCCATCCATGTCCCCCTTCCTTGATGCCTCACACCTGTTGGCAGAGCACTCAGAATGTCCTTGGCTCTCAGACCAGAGCAATTAAAAACATTAACTCTGGGCTGTGGTGTTATCTGTTTGTTCTCAAACTGAGTCCAAATAATGAGCATGCTAGATATGAAAAAGAAAGGTTTCTAACTGCATGAAGAAAATTAACCCATTTTCAGTCAAACCAGCACAGCAGCATAGGATTCCAATTGTGAGAAGAAAAATTCATGAACTAGACTAGTTGCTTAATCATTGATAGCTGAATGATGCGGTGTAGTCATATGTTTGATATTCCCTTCATTGCAGTTGCCTTGCAGCAGCGATACACACATTTCTTTTTTACAGACTGCAAAATTTATTATTAGAAACCATCTCACTAGTGCTCCATAAAATTAAAATGATAGAAAATTGATGTTTGCATATATAAACACATTAATTTGCACTGGTTTCTAAATGATCCATTCAATTGACCAAGATCAGTGACAACTAAGGTTTCTACATCTGTAAGGATAAAATTATGTTTATATAGATTATATAGATAAAATCCTGCAGTTTTATGTCTTTGAACTGTCTATTGAAACAACTTGTTCTTTTTCACAGGTGTTATGGTCTTAAAAGTCATAAAGAAACTTCATTTTAAACTGGTTAAAAACTCAAATGGAAATTATTATTTTGGCTAATGTTTTTCTCATGCAGAGAATTAGAAAGGGAAAAACACAGGTTATAAAAAGACCACTGTGTGCCATATCTAAGCACTTAAGTGTACTACTGCTACACAGAAAAATAAAATTCTTCTTAAAGAAAGCTACTGTTCCTTTTGCAATTACTAAAGCATGTGTTTCTGCACACACTTGTATGTACATTTGGGCTTCATATTTATAAAAATGAGTCACAGCATGTGGAGCAATTATGTGATCAACACTCCCTAAAAGTTGAATGAGAAACATTCACATGGACTCATGTATTTATATATAATATTGTAATTTAATTTGGATAAATGTATACACTGTACTCATAAATATGAAAGGGAATTGTGCAGAACATACAATGGTCTGAATAGCTCATCTTGCCATTGTGAGTAGTTGACTTCGACACGGTAATCAAATCCTAGATCAGTAGAGAGGGAAGGAATGGCTTTGCCCTAAGACCAAGATCATGGAGACCTAAAGGTGTGCCCTGAGAGCCAGATTTACTTTAGGTCTTCCTTCAGGAGATTCTTAAACTTGAGTAGAGTGAGCTTGAAGCACTTGACCACTTCCTACCACAGCTTCACGGTGCCAGTGTGCTTACTTTGCCAGACTGCTGCCCAGTGCTCTGCTAATGGAAGCAGAGCAGATACTGCAAAACTAGGAGAGAAAAAAAATACACCAGAGCAGGCCTTGGTGGAGTCACTCTCATTCCTGGAATGGGAAAGTAGGAAGAGAATTAGGGCAGGGTGTCCTGGACTACACTTTCCCAGAGTGGTGGACTGAGTCTGTGATAGAGCCAAAGAGCTGAACTTCAGTAAGGGATTCTGAGGACTGCAGGACTAACTAATGATTTGGGTGGCTCATTTTCCTGTGTGAAGCATTGTTTGCCTTTATGGATTCTCCTATTTAGGGCCGGGTTGGATTAATATTTCATGAGTATTAAGTTTTTCCTAGTTTCCTGCCAGTTCATCTGGGACAGCTTCATATGTACATCCGCCAAGGTTTCTTTCTGCTCCTCTTACTGAGCTGATCAGCCTCAGGAGATCTGACTCAAGCTTGGGCTCTGTGAATCTGGAGCAGAGCATCACAGTTTCATGGAAATACTGGTTGGAAGAGACTTCTAGAGCTGGCATGGGAACACTGTCTCATGCTTCCAAAGTCCAAGAATATAATTCAGCTGCTTATTATTAATTAATTGTTAATTACTAATCCCTAATAACTGAGAAATTTGGGGGACTTCCTGAATGTCATAGCTAAGTTTAAGTCTCAAGCTCAATGCTGTATAAATAAATAAGGTATCTGATTTCAAACAAAATTATTTTGAATTTTCTCTTTTGTTGGAATATAAACAATGCCTCATAATGGATTTTTTTTCTTTATTTCCAGAACTTCTGAATTTCCATTGAAGAGAAATTCTTATTTTTGATCACTGACACACTCTTCTGAAACCTGGCCACTGGCATGTTCAGCAGCACACGTTATGCTCTTTTTAAACACACTAGATGCTCTTTCTAGCAAACGTGGCTCCTGCTGAGGGCAAGAAACATAAACATTCTCATAATCAGATATTTTCCATGCTGGGATGGCCAAGGAATCACTGTTTTCACTGTGGTTTCATAAGTCATGCTGCTCTCATGACTCTTAAAACACTTCTGCTTAATTTTATCTCCGCAAGAACACTTATGACGATGAACAGTATCTCCCATATTCCTGATCTCTGATGCATCTCCAAATAATATGTCAAGTCTTAAGGCAGGGAACAGATACATGTTTCCGTCCTTTGATGAGAGCTGAAAAATGGACCACAATTTTTAGCATGAGAACACCAGAGATGCAGTTTTACTGCTATAACAAAGCCAGCTCCATGTTGGAGAGAAAGGAGTGCTCAGGAGGCCTTGTGTTAGCTGTTTCTCCCAAACTTTTGTCATAAGTTTGTGAAATTTCAACAGCATTTTGAATGTTATTCTGACAGTAAAGAGACACAACTGTAATTTCACCCTGGTATCCAGTGATGGGATGCATGGGAATGGTTCAAAGTTGTGACAAGAGAGGTTTAGATAGGACATTAGGAAGCATTTCTTTACTGAGAGGGTGGTCAAACACTGGAACAGGGTTCCTGGAGAGGTGGTCGATGCCCCAAGCCTGTCAGTGTTTAAGGCATTTGGACAATGCCCTTAAGAATGTGCTTTAACTTGGGCAGCTCTGAGTTCATCAGGCAGTTGGACTAGATGATCATTGTGGGTCCCTTCCAACTGAAACAGTCCATTCCATTCCACTCACACAAATTGATGAAAGCTGTCACTTGCAATGCTTTATAAACCATATTTAAAGTTCATTAGAAGAATTTTTTATAGGAAACAAACTCATCTAATTCAATTACGCTCTTATCAACTGCAACATTAGTAACTTCATGAAATGTAAACCAGCAAAAAGCCCAGTGAATTTAGAACAGTGCTCTTCTAAAACCTGGAATTGAAAATCCAAGATACACCTGAAGACAATCAGGAGAAAGTCTTACATACCACGTCTCCCACTTTGCCTATACAGTTCTTAATCTGAAGTGCAACAGTACAGGCAGCTGTGAAATGGTGCATTTTCTGATTGCCAAAAAAGCTAATTATTTATAGTGCTTTATCTGTAGTGCATTTATTTTTAAAATGAAACAAAGCATACTGTATTTTCTTCTGTCTTTTCAGAACTAATCTTTGTAGCTGTTGGAGCTTTTCTCTTTATTTTAATAGGTTTGCATATGTCTACATCACCACCAAGTAACCCGAATTTTCTTCTTGCAGCCTGCCATTGAAACACATGGTATCCAACACAGATCACACACTTGGAAAGCACGGTAATACTTGAATTTATCGATTGATAACAGATAAGAAATTATACTGCATCAGAATATGTATCTGTCAAAGTCCTGATAAATTTTAAGGTTTTAAAGGCACACCACACTTAGTAACTACTAATAGCAAGAGTGGGCGATTGTTGTGGGAGATTTTACATGAAAAGAAGAAAATGCTGTAATCTTGTACTAAGCAGAAAATTAGTTTTGTCCTCTTATTATTCTGGTATGCTGGCACAACAGCCTTCATTTATTTTGTGTCTTTGAATATGCAAATGATAAACAGAAGCCTATTTTTGTAGGCATAAAGTAATTTCATCCTGCTCAAATGATTTGCACATCAACCCCATTAGCAGCAGCTGTACCTCCATTGTGCTACTGCCTTACTTAACACTTCCGAAGATATAAGTTCTGATGCACCTTTTCATTGTGACTTCCAAATTTTGAGTTTTATCCTTCAACGGACAAAATTTCTTTTGCCAAGACAGACATTTCTGGAGCTAACCTGTCAGAAAAAGGAATTAGCTGATACATAGTATCTTTCAGTGAAGATAAATACTAAACGCGAAAGTGATTTGCATTTCCCCAGCAGACTACTGACAAAAAGGACATTGTGTCCTCACTTGACGTGACTGAGAATCTCATGTTATGGCTTCTTTGTGCACCAGGAGCCTTCTATTCAATGTGGGCTTCTAAATTAACAGAAACTCCACACAGCAGTACAGTTCTGCTTAGCTGTTGAAGAGGAAAACCTTCTTAAGAAAGCATTATAAGAAACATAGATGTTTCCCTCTGATACATCATCTAGGAAAACTTGTAGCTAATGCAGGGAGCTGAACGAATTCTATGTCCTCTTGATCTTCTCAAGTAGGTGAGATTCTACTCACGCACTTCTGTGTTAGATCATCTCGGTCAAACTAACATTGTCAGAAACATTTCTGTGGCATTTCTTTGTGTTACTAAGCACTGTTTTCATAAAGTGATTAATCAAAAATACAAATTAAAAATTATTATATAAAAGACAGCACTGAAAAAAAAGAAAAACCTACTGTTGAGTACGAGGAGTTAAAAAACAAAGAGAAGAGTTTTAATTGTGATGTGTTATGATCCTGAACTTGTTCTCTTTCTCTTCTGTTCTGAAGATCTCATGTGATACATTTTTTCTGAGTCTTTATGGGTAAGATTTATGTTTACCTTCTCGGCTTGTGTGTATCTTGCTTGAACAACTGCATCTCACCGTTGCTTTTGACCTGTCTTTGCTCAGAGCAATCACTGATTATAGATCTCTGATACATGGTTCCCACTATGTATGCATTGTGGAAAAATAGAAGCTTTCATTTTTCCAGCTTTTCAAACTTCATTTTAAAATGGGTGGCTTCTGTGTAGAAGGGGTGTGTGCTCCCATGTTTGTAACTATCAAACACAGAAGTAGCATGTGCCTCACAACAACAGACGAAACACATTCCAAAGTGAATGCTCTGTTTCCAAGCAAAGGGATGAATATATTGCATTTCATCAGTCTTCCTTTTGAAAAAGGAAGGGCAGGAGAGGCTCTGTCTGCCCTTTGGGTACTGCAGGCTTCAGCCAAGAGGTGGCGATAAGGTGCAATGGAAGGTTTGACCAAAACCCCACTCATTACTCAAAACCTGTCTCAACTGTCTCTGCCCGAAGCCCAGAGATGCACGAAGCAGTTAGGGAAATGAAAAATAAGGTGTGGATTAGCAAGGAATTTAAAGGGCCTAATTTGACTTTAGGCTGGAAAACTAAAGCAATTTATGCCTCCAACCACCATGTTGCTCGAAGTATATATACCAGAGTCCCATGGTCTGTAAGTTAGCATGTATCTGTGCAAACATGAACCAAGCAGCTATTAAGTTAGACACTGGATTAGATATTTGATACCAGATTAGATATTGAATACTAGACACTATTATCTTAACCAGAATGATGCATATTTTCAGCACATATATGCCTCTTCAGAACACCTTCATCATAAAAGAAGACAAGTATTTCCAAACCAAACAAATAGAGCCAGACCTATTTTGAAAACAAACAAAACAAAACTACTCACATTTAACACTGGTATGCAAACTCTTCGGTGCAGATGAATCAACAGCAGCTGTATTAACAAACAGAAAGTTCAGTCCAGTGAAACACCAACATTAGAAATATTAACACAGAAATGGAGGAAACTGATCCTCCTAAGGTGCTGAATTCCCTGTGGGAATGTGGTACCAGTCTGCATAATATTAGCATTATTAATAATGCCGATCTTGTTTCCCTAGTGATGTATACTATTTTTTTCCTATTTCCTGCTATTATTTTTGTCAATGGTGAGGTTTCAGAAGACAGCATAACTTAAATGCAGTGAAGTTAGTTGATCTACACCAGCTACAGTTACACCAACTGCAATTACGCCAACTGAGAATTTGACTCCCTGTCTTTATCTAGGTGAAAGTACAAGTGCCTCAGCTGTGCTGTTGTTCATTTGGTATCAAACCTGGGTCTGATTTTTGTGGCTTTCACCCATCTTTACTTAGGTATAGAAATAGAGCCAGTAGAGCTAAAATTGTTAACCTTCATTTTGATTTACAATGTGAGAAAAGCTGTATTAATTATGTATTGAAATCTGCTGCTATCCTGAAAGTTTATATATCAGGGATGAGTAGTACAGCTACTATCAGCCAGGGGAAACTGCCAAATGATGCTCTAAGAGTGAAATTCAGGTTGCCCTTAGGCTCAAGGTCATCAGTTCTTCATCATCTTTCTAGCAGCAGGAGTTATTAGATTATACAATTACATAGGAAGTTTTGTACATGGCATTTTCTGTTATTCAGTCATTTGGTTTTCATTGTAAAAGATTAAATCAAGTGAGCTTCAAGGAACCAAGCTCGTCACTCTACTGCTGCACAGTCTTCGTTAAGTCATGTATTCATACAGGAGATTGTATGGATGTTAATGGAGCTGTTACGTCTGATTGCATATTCCTGGATATAATTGAGGTATAGGAGGAAACACTATTTTTGACTATGGAGGGAAAAGCAATCACCTGGGAGAAGTTCAGTATTCCAGTTTCATTTGAAGGACACCGACTCCATTTCCATCCAAGACACTTTTGTGGTTACTGCCAAATGTCACAAAAAATTGGAGTTTGTACAAGTGCTCCAAATGAAATTTCAGACATGCAGGGCTAGCCACTGTCTGGAGTGAGGCCAAATAGGTTGTGTTTTAAAAAGAAGTTGTATTTTAAAAAGAAGCTGTATTTCAAGAAGATTGGAGTATATTTAGAAAGATATCGGAGAAGGCCTGTAGGCAACCCTGACTAGATTTTTCAGAGGAACAAAATCCTATTATCTCCTCTAAGGATGTACAGAACATGTGGCAAGTCAGCACTTCAGAGCATCAAGGTACGTACAGAAAAGAACCTTGATATCCTTGCAATATTGTAGTTTTTAATAC
Source organism: Caloenas nicobarica (assembly GCF_036013445.1). Classification (NCBI taxonomy): domain Eukaryota; kingdom Metazoa; phylum Chordata; class Aves; order Columbiformes; family Columbidae; genus Caloenas; species Caloenas nicobarica. The sequence continues at coordinate 99,042,011 of NC_088247.1, forward strand.
GTATGCAAAAGTTTAGCTTTACAAGAAAAACCTGTGGCAATGAAAAAGCACTATAATAAGTAAAATAAGTGTTTTAATATTAAAGGTTCCTGCTCTAGTATGCTCCAAATCTGACTTTTTAGAACTACAACTTCAGATGGTGAAACACCTAAGAATTAGAAATCTTAGTCACTAGAAATTTTGATTAGCACCTACTGTGAGAAGCTCTTTCCAGCTTGACTGAATTCTGCTACAGACAAGCAGGACTGACATTCAAAAAAGAGAAAATTGAAACCTGCTTGGAAACAAAGCACTTGGCTCCTTTTATGCCAAGAATACCTTCTGTGTATTTTCTTCCGAGTTTTAAGAATGTAAAACACAAAAAAACTGTAAAATATCTTTGTTTTGTCCCTTTATTTTTTGATCTTCACTCCCTCATTTAGGCTTCACCAGTTGAAAATAAAATAAATTTTAATTATATACAGCATTCTTTGCTGCTCTTAATTAGTCCTGCTGCTTCTGTATATTTATGAGCAATGTACTAGGATATGAATTATACAGTCCTTAGAGTTCACCGTTTCTGTGATACCAGACATGTAAAAGCAAAAGTCACTTAAGTGCAAAAGTCACTTAAATACAAAAGTATACAGCAGCAAACCAGCCTCCAGCTCCCAAAATGAGCGGGATGGTAATGAACCAAAGCATGGTGGAAGTCATGAAACATTTAGATAGTGTTTCTGATACCATGATAAAAAGATGCACAGGGTTTAAGCTAGGTAGTTTAAGATAAAGCACTTGGCACTGAAAACTAGTGAAAGGATTGGCATCCTGGCAAAAAATGCAACAGCAATCTCATCTGCTGTTCAACAGCCATATGTTATTGTAATGCTCGCTGCATGTTATCAGTGAGTTGTTTGCTTAGAAAGCCTTGGGAGCCCAAGGACTGAGAGTGTTGCAGTAACCTAACTACAGCTATGACCATTCAACTCCAGTTGTTTTCTGGTGCACCTGAGGCACCAGGAAGTTTACACAGCTCCAGACAGCTGATGGAGGACATTTTTTATTTCCAAATTCTGTTTCCAGCAATTTGCATCTATTCACAGGAGGGAGAATGTTCGAAGAGCCCTCTCAAACATGACTGCGTGATAACGGAACTTCCCTCTAGGTTATTTAGGACTGATACTGTAACATTATAAACATCTAAAGCTGTAACCTTCACTGTTACTCTTCAGCGATTTCTCCCAATTAAATAAATGTCTGCCCTAGTTCTCATTTTGTCTTCCCCTTTAGTCGACTACCAATACCTCTAAACAGAAACCGCTATTAAAACAACATAGTAGAATTAAATAATATTTCTGTTCCTAACACGAACTTGTCATTTGGTGGAACAGTTTGGCTCTGTAGACTTTAACCCTCTCAACAGTTAGGATCGCTTCTCCCCAGACAAGGTTACAGTTCCAATCAAGTGCTCTACATATCTCTCCTTTTAGAGCACAGCAGGTTATGCCTCGCTTTTAAATCCTCCTACGCCTGCTGAGTTAGTGACAGGGAGAAGGAGGAGATAAAGGGGAAGAAATCCAGCAGCCAGCCAAAACTAAGGGCAACCAACATCCCCTTGACTATGATTTCATCATAGAGATTGTCATCATTAAAGTCTGCACATACCTTTGGCAGACATCAGGTTCTTGTAATGAGCAGCCATGTGATCTTGAATGAGGTACTGGTTGGAGAGCTTGCAGGAAGGTCCAGGAGAAAAAGCTGCAACAGAGAAAAATCTTAGTTCATTCAACAAGGCAAGCAATGTCCCAGGCAATAATGGCTCTGAAAACTTTTAAATATTTGTCCAGTCCTCATTCATGCAGTGAAATCAAGTAAACATTCATTTCAAAAAGCAAAGGTAACACAAAATGTAACATGAAAAAGTGGTAAATTATTCTAATTTTACATGGTTTTGAATACCTGAGAATTACGGCTTGCAATAAGTAATGTGTGAGCCTTGGATATTATACATAGAACTCTGGAGAACAGTAGAGGATTTCACTGTTTAATATCTGATATAATAAAAGGCATTTACATTTTGAAAGATTTAATACTAGAGAGTAAGACAAAGCACTGCAAAAGACTGCACGTGAGTATCTTACCTCTTGGTGATACCAGGCCTAACTCTAGCACTCTGTAGTGAGGAAAATGGGCTGGGTACACACAAAGACACAAGCAGGGTCAGAAAAGGAGCCAAAACATGGAACAGAAATGTATTACACACAGACTGACCATGACACATCTCTGAATCTCTAACCCACAAGACTTCTCAGATTAGAAAGAATTTGTCTCTGTATCTGACATAAGTTCATTAGCCCAGGAAAAAAAGTCAAGAAGCAGATAAGCATTTACTTGTTTTAAATATTAACGTGGTAGTGCAGCTGAGAAAGATCATTGTCTTTTAACCTGTTTACATACAAAAATATTATTTCTGGATTCCTTCTCAAATCATCAGACAGGATTTGTAGATGGAAAGTTGCTAGCAAATAATATTAAAAAATAAACAGAATGCTGGAGATCAGAAATCTAACATGCCTTTGGCCTCCCATCCACAGACACAGAATAATGCTTAGACTGAGATAATCAGCCCATCCAACCTATTCAGATTTGGCTTTCTGACACAATGAAGTAAGTGATTGTTTCATTGTCCACGTTCCCATTGTACAACTTCAGTTATTGATTTAGTTTCAAAGTTTCATTGTATTTTGAAAGAATAGGAGATACTGGGTTGAGAACCTGGGAATCAATCCTTCTAACTGCAGTCTGGCTGTTTTCTTGCTGTGTTGCTTTATTCTGTCTAAATTTCTTTCCTACCATGTGAGACAGTGCTACGAACTGTTTTTCACTGCCAAGGGGTTTGACTGCATTGAGTTTATTGTGTAATCTTTTCAACAGGCACCGTAAGAAAGAGTGGGACAGAACACCTAATGCCATATTTGTTGCTTCATCTAATATTATTTGCTAATGTGCTCCTGCAGGTGACTAAAAGCCTGCCAGAAGGGCACTGGCACAAAGACCTGCAGTATCACATCCCAACGTGACCAGCTGCAGAAATGTGGTGTTACTTCAGCTCCAGAAGCATCCGGTCTGACGGTTCATCGAACACGTAGGCACAGCAGAATGCTTACACCATGACGCAAACAGATGCAGAGACTTCAACAGAAATCATGAAGCAATGGAGAACTTGGTGCAAAATTATGACCAAACTGCATTTATCTCATCTCAATGAAATTTAGCATGAGTAGTAGAGGTAACACAATGGAATCCGATACTTGAAGCAGACGAATATAAAGCTCACAACATTTCTGATCGTGAGCATTTACCACGTCAAATTTCAATCAGGGAAACGACCCATGGGTGTCAGTGCCGTACTAAAGAAATCGAATAGTTAAAATCAGTACTATTCTGTTTCAAAACTTTTATGTGCTTGAGACCAATAGTTATTCACTTTTTTTTTAATGATTTTTTCCCAATTGTGCTGTAACTTCCTGCTGGCAAAAGCAACTGAACAAGATCTTCAGTAATATCCAGCACCATCCCTAGCTGCTGAAAAGTGAGGCAGCTCTGCTGAGTTCAAGGAATGGCAATGCCCTAAATCACAGGAGCTAGAGGCTCTTGTCACTAAGAAAAAGAAAATAGTATTTCAGGAAATGCCCCAAATCTTTCCCTGATTGGCACTGACGGCCTGATTTCAATATATGCAGTGAAAAAGACAGCATGACAGAAGAACAATGTGATAATGCAAACAATATCTGAGGATTAAAAAGGGATGGAAAATCCATTTATAAAAAGAACATTCTTCTCAAAACGAACTACCGCTCCAAATTTGAAATGGTGAATACATGCAAGGCACTAGTAGTTTAATCTAATTTTTTGTCTTTCATAAAATACAACTGTACCCTGTGTCCAGAAAATTACTAATATTGTGCAATAAGTAACATTGTGGTTATTCCTGTGTAAGGGGAAAAAAAGCAAATCTGTTTCTTTGCCAGAGACTTTCTGTTGAACTTTGGCAAGTCATATTTTCTTTATATGTCTCAATCTCTCTGAAAAGAGGACATGAAAAAACACATCAGTTTCTCAAATAAGATGTTTTAAGGATAAAACCAATAAAATTGGGAGATTTAGTGGGTGCCCATCTAAGTATTTCCCACCTCTAGAGAGAATGATCTTATTTGAGCTCACCAGAAAGTTCACACTTTTAAACAAATTTTTCTTTTGTCTTCTCTTACATTTTTCAGTAATTTCAAATGGAGGGAAATGTTAAACAGAAATCTTCCAGGAATTTTAAGCAGTCCTGTTACAATGCTCTGTTGATGGGGCAAGCACACGTCAAGTCAAATTGAAACAGCCCTTTTGTGTGCTGTAAGGACTGGCAGAGTTCTCAAGCCCATGTTTGAACAGAATCAAACTTCTGTATATTCTGCTGTCTTACACAGACCTCATTTACCTGCAACATTTAGCAAATTGCTTTATGCAAATTTTCAATATTTCAGAATTTCAACATTTTCTATATGTGAGCACAAGTTTACCTACAGAAAGTTGCCACTTTTGAAAATCTTTCTAAATTCTGAGTACTGTTGTACTTTCAAGACATTTATGTCTTGCTTCTATATATGAGGAAAGATCTCCAGGAAGCACAGATCCAAGAACGAGCAATAAAGAATGGTAACAACTCTCACAACACTGACTCTTTTTATTTCCTATTCTGTAATGACTTTCCTAGTAATTTATTATAGTCCTGAATGTGTAGTTGTACCATGACTAATTTACCTAGTTTCCACTGATTGAATTGCAAGAGATTACTTCTGCAAATCATGTCTGGAGAATATATCATGTCTAGAGCTATAATGTCATATCATAAATCTAGTCGTAGCAGTATTAAAGTTTGACTGATACACAATGACAGTGATAAAACTTGTCTTTTGCATGTAGCTGAAAAACAAAAATATGCTTTTCAAAAACACAAGAGATTACTTCTTCTCCCCACCAGGCTGCCAATTCAAAGCCACTACTTTCTGCCTCTTATGGGAGCAAAAATACATGTTCTCAAGAACATGCCAACTATTTTAATCTTTAAAAGACTAGTGTCACTGCAATGTTGCTATACTGAAAATAGCCTATGCCATTGCTGTCTGCTAATTCCTACAAGTGGAAATTTCACAATGTGGGGACAAAGCTACATGTACTTATAATCAACAAATAAAAGCTCTTGAGTGATACTTAAACCTCAACAACTTGGAAATATCGAATTCTTATCTACCTTTCACATTACTGGCAAGCAGGAACCATCTCTGCAACATCCTTGGCTTTGCCTTTTGTGAACTGATAGAAGTATCTATCTAGCGTTGCAAGGAAAGAGTTATCTCATACCATAAACACTAGTTCATAGTTATGGTCCTGCAGCTGTTTGTACCTGTCTGCTGCCTCATCTTGTATTTAGAGTCTAAATTTGGGGGGAAGAGGGACCGCCTCTTCCCTTCGCGTTTGCCTCATGCTTAACAAGGTAGAACGTTGGCCCATGGCTATGGCCAAGGTGCTTGTTTCAGTGCAGACAATATAGTAACAAATGAGACAATCTCTCAGCGGAGTGGCTCAGTCAATGGCTGACAAATGTTTTTCAGGTCCTCTCACTTTGGTTCAGCTGCACAGCTATCTCGAGCTGCTCCCCTTCTGGGTAAGTATTTCCGCCTACTTTCAGCTATAGGAAGCACTGGAAAGTATTGAGCTTTGGCTTCTGCTTTGAGGGTCTAGCAGAGGTGTTTCTGCTCCTGTTCCCTTCAGAAAATAGATATATATCACTTTATACAGGAAACCTGTATGACAGGCTGCTGAGGTGGGGACACAACAGGTGTCCTCCTGACAGTCCTTTGGGGTTCCTTGGAAAAGGCGGGAAGAGGAGGATGGTGGGTGCAGAAAACTGAGCATACGTGTAAGATAGGGTGGGATTTTTGAGCTAATTAGCTGCAGCTGTACTCCCAAAAAGTCACTATGAAATGGCACATTGAGATTCCACCGTTTAAAATCCTTTACAGGTTAAAATAAATAAATCCATCTTGGAAGTTCATAATAGGATCTGAAAAGTCAGCTTAGGTTCTGTAATCAAGATTTTTGTCATAAAACCTAAAATAAGGAGAAATTTCTTTACTTTGAGGGTGACAGCACTGGAACAGGCTGCCCAGATTGGCAAAACTGGTCACAGCTAATGCAGCAAAAAAGGACATGGGGTTGGTTTTATTTCCAAACAAATGATAACATATTATTAGTGTTGGTAAATACATTTTCTGGTTTAGTCCAAGTAATCATTTTGGATTTTCATCAGACTTCCAGTAACCTTAACCGTCAACTCTATCATGTTGATAGGACTGTTATCTGGGCAAATGGTGGTTGGCTTGGTTGGGTGACAGGAGTTTGTTTGAGGGTTTTACTGGGAGCAGGAGGGGTAGACAGAACTAATGGTGCTACTGGTTCTTTTTCAACTAGTGTTGTCTCAGAAAAAAGAACAGGTCAATATAATGTTGCTAAAATAAGGTCTTGGTGTTGTTCTCCAGGAAATATTCCATCCCTTCCCAGAAAACTTACTTGAGAGGCAAGCGTCATGTGTTTTGCAACAGTAATGATTATTAAAGATTGCATATCATTTCAATATTATGAACTAAACCACATTCCACCCTATGGGCCCTGAAATGCCTCTGACTGCAGCTGGGCTTTGTCAAGGGAGGGACACAGGACAAAAAGGACAAAAATGGGGGGTGGTGGTGCCAGTGGTGGTGGTGTGTTTGCCAGCATCTAATTAAGGACTGAACTAGGTGGCTATGGAGAAGGTACAGTGGAACAGCATCTCTGAGACGGGAAACTGCCGGCAGGACAGCTTGCTTGCAATTCTTCTACAGGTGGTTGGCAAAGATCCTGACCGGGAAAGCTGCTTGCCTGAATTAAGAAGGTCAGATTTTTGTAATAGCGGATATTAGAAGCACTTATCTACTTTGTTTTGTTTCAGTAATAAAATTGGTATTTTTAATAATGTCATAATACTCAAGCCATTTTTCCAAAGTTGGAGCACATAGGCACCTCTCAAGTAATAATTTGAATACTTACGGCCACTTTTGAGACTCATGTGTCCTCTGAAAGGTCCCATCATAGTGTACGTAGGCACCATGGCTACCTGGGGCCCTTGGTAGGGAAGGAAAATGCATTGGTTACATATTATGAAAGTATTGAAAATATGATCAATTTCTGCAGGTCCTTTGGGGGTTACAGAAGAGTCATCTCTTGGTCAGAACGCTGTGCTACAACTGATACAGGTATGAAAAGGCTGGTACTTTCAAGGTCACTTTACCCACCAGATTACTTCTGTTTGTTTTAATCCCTGCTAATTAATAGGACCCTTTTGACCTTTCTCTGAGAGAAAATTCCCTGCTACAACAGCATCTACTGGGCAATTTTCTGCAGGCCACAAATATGAGCCATGGCATTGCGCAAGTGTCACATATTTTGCAATCTGAAAGATCTTGTCTGCTAAACATAAATCTTCGAGGCAAAAGAAGGAGCAGCTCAGTATGCTACTGTATCGCTTGTGCCCAAGGGAAGCAGTGGGGAAAAAACCACAATGTTGATGATTTTCTAAAGATACTCCATGAAATAGTAAAAGCTCACACCACAGAAGCCAGACATAGAAAAGTCAGACCCAACAAAATAAAGTAAGCAAATAAGCACCCTCTCATTTCAAATTAAGGACAAGCTGCATGAATACAACTTCCAAATGCATGGAATTCCACCCATTTTATGAAGATATGTCCCACTGCTGACAGCTGAATTCATCTCACATGAGCTACAGGGTAAATTCACCGTGTGCCTTAACAGCTGAAGGGGCCAATTCTCCATTTCAAAAGCCACTTAGGTTCACAGGAATCAGAAAGACACAGATTCATAGGAAATCCAGGAGATGTCAGCTCCTACCTGTACAGTGGTATGGTTTTCAACACAATCATGTTCCTAACTCCCACTAAAATAAAGGAAAAGCTGGTGCCTTAATTTGTAAGTCTGATCATGGAGACTAAGCTTCAATCCTCATTTTTAACTTAGTTTTACCTTAATGCAATGATTTGTCTGTATGCAAAAGTTCTGGCAATAATTTGAACTATAACTTAAATAGACTTTCTCCAGTTTAAAAACTTCTTTTGGTTCATCTTAAACCTACTCTTATTAATGTGAAGCAAGCCAGTCACCAATACAATATGCATACCTAATATTCACCACCAGATAAATCTTATCACTTTAAACCCGTACCTTCTTAAGCAGATAAGCCAATTGGCATACAGGAGCCTAAAGCTCAGTAGTTTTATACTCCGAAGGGTTGTTTACCAGCAGAAGTTGCTTAATTGTGAACTCGTATTTGCCTGATTAGATTTGTGAGTTGCAAAGGAAACATCTCCTTAGAGATGATTCTGAATGTCAAAGGACAAGTCAAGTTCCATCAGAACTAGAAAAATCAATGCAATTCTTTTTTCTTGGTTTCAAGGCAACATCATAATTTGTGGGAGGAACCAGGAGTGCCTGACTCTTAAAAAATGAAACCTTCACTTCAGTTCTCATACACACATTTCAGGATTATTTTTGGCTTCAAAGGATTGCTGCAACTTCTCAAACCTTGTAGTTATACAGTTATAAACAAAGCCTAAGGGCAGAGACTTTAGACAGTGATTACAGGTTTTGGATCTTGATTTGGTGACACCTGACAAAGGGGGGGAGTTTTCAGAGAATGCATTCTCGCCTGGTTCTGAAATTCAGGCCTCACCACTGCCAGCTTAGTTTTTGGCAAAATCACCTATCTGGGACAGGCACCTTAAAGATAAAAGGATGCAGGTAACAGAGAGTATTATAACAGTGTTCTGAGAAAACAAATGCTGGAAAGATTATGAGCAGTGCTTTTTTGGGTCAAATTCTGCCACCTTAGACCACAAGCTTAAAATAAAAACACTATGAAATAAATGGGAACTGAGTAAACGTCATTGCTTTTCTTCTGTGCTCATATTTCTAATTGTCATGGGTCCCTAAGTTAATAAAATCTTCAAAAGGTCAGCTTTTTTTTTTTTTGTCTTTTGAAAACATCCTTCTATAGTCACAACAGGATATGGACAAAAGAAGTTAGCATTCTCAAATCCAAGGTAACATATAAAAATATTTGATTAAAAAAATAAATTAGATATATTCCTTAAACATTTTTATTTATGCTCTGAAAATGAGTGGAACTTAATTATATATACAATATATACTGGCTAAAGACTTAAAACCAAACTTGTTTATCTACATGTCACTGTATATTACTACTAATAATTTTGATTATTACATTTCTTTTGAAATATAAATTATCTCTGGCTAAATCCCTGATTCTTTTGGCTTTTTCTTATTTTATGTCAATGATATGTGAAAGGCATGACAGATAGAAGGATACTACACGGAAGACAGCTCTTAATCATGTGCAACCTAAGAACAGAGAATAATTCTTTATCTTCTTCTGTCCATTCCCACAATTTTAGCTCAACAGTTACTCCACTATGATTTGAAGTGGAAAAACCTCAGTGGGAAACTGCTTAGAGTGAAGACATTAAAACGGAACAAGCACATATCAATAATGGCAATTGTTTGACCCAAATGCATCTAATTTAATATGTGCACACTATGTGTAACACACGACACAAGCACTAAACAGTTGTTATAATAGAACATAGTCACAATAATCTTTAAGTAACTAGTCCTTTACATGTGCATTTACAGCAGGTAGCTCATGCAGTAATGTTGCTATTGTTGTCTGAACTCTGGTGACTTATTGACATCTCAATCAGATCACTGTTGCAGGCTCTGTACAAATAGCCAGTCACTCATTAACGTACCCAAACAGTTTACAACTGAAGTTGCTAACCAGATAAATAGCAGATGGGGGGAAAAAAAAAACCCAAACATTGTCTTCATTTCAGAGGCTGAAAAAGATTGACTGATTTGTTCATTGTAACAAGATCAACAGAGTTAGTGGCAGCAAAATGAAACTTGATTTCCTGAGTACCAGACCAGTGCCTAAACCTCAAGACATCTATTTTCATCTTTATCTAAATATCTAATATGTGGAATTTTCTTTCTTATGAGAAGACACATTGTCTAGTTTCTGTAGCTGCAACCATTTTTTACTTATGGAGCCCTCAAAGCTTCTAGGAACAGAGTGTTTCCCCATAGAAAGCCACACAAAAAGGAAATTATTTTGGCAAGAGGTATTTGGAAAACCAATGAGATGACAGTATAAAACCTATTGTGTTCAAGTTACGATGATTCATTGTGGTGGTCCAATACCACACATGGAGCCAGAGCATATCCAAGGTGAAAGTCACTAACAATACACTCCAGTTGACTTCCAGATCAGGCCTTGGATGATGAGCACTCTTTTCCAAAGTGTCTGATAATGGAACAAGGGAACTGTTTGATGGAGTTTCTGAATACAAAGAGTTCAGCCTCTTAAAAGCAGCAATTTGGCAATGGTCCTTACCACAAGCTTAAGTCCTGTTGGCTTTACACATAGACACGTAAAACCGTAACTTAGTACTATGGCTAAAATTCAGCAGTTATGCAGATGCTATTATTTTTACTTTTTGTAAGAATGAAAACAAGTAGTATATATCCTTTGAAGGAATGGTGTCAGTTGTGAAGCTTTTCATTTGAGCCATAGCAAACTGAGAGAGAGCACAGCTTCTGCTTCATCTCTGCTTAAACTCATGTATAGTAACTGGAGGACTTTCCTAAATCTGTCATAATTTATGACCACCTGTTTTAAACCTGTATAAGACACAGTAGGGAATCTATACTGCCTATTCAATAGTTACCTATCCAACTATAAATTAAGCTCTGATCTTTGTAGTCATTAGGCAAGGGAACAAGTCCCAGATCTAGCAGAGGCTCATTTCTAGTTAATGATGTGTTTTGTTGTCAACACAGTCTCTGCAGTTTCTTTGTATTTTCTGTACTTCCATAATACCCGAAGCTGTCTCCCTACACAAAAGCTGCAGCAGTTACTTTCCTTTGTGCCAAACTGCTTTAATTTCACTGAAATATAATAAAACAATTCAATCAGAAAGTGTTACACTTTGCTATTTTACATCAATGCACAGTTCTTTTAACAGGAGACCCAAGCTGTAAATTATGTGGAAGAAAAATCAGATATTTCTTATAGCAGACAAGTACTAAAATGCTTCACAGGGAATGGTTTCTATTGAATATAAAACACAGTACACCTATGAAGGTGACAGTAAAAGTGCTGAATGGAAGTTGGAGAAAAGAGGATTTTTTTTTTTCACATTTTAGATAATAATAATGCACAGATACAACATGACATTGCTAATGGCATTCACAGAAGATATGAGACAGACTCTTTCTGAATATTTTGAGTGATGTACAATGAAATAGATTAAAGCATACAGCTAAGCAGTTGTTGCTGTGAGAGGATCATTCTCCAAAAACAAGGGCTTTGATTCAGCTCCCAGATTTGCAGAGCTTTGTGCGTTGCAAGATTTGTCTCTCAGTACAAAAGTTAGTGGCAAGCACAACTTTTAAGAAGGTTTCAACATCGGTCTAGTCTCTTGTACTATTATAAACTAGTGATAGAATATCCTGTTTCACACATTTGTACTTAACGATTTATCACTGCATTCAATGATGGATTAAAAATTAGCCACATATTATGCTAATTGATGGGAATGTGGAAGGTTTAGCATAGTTCTGAAGCAGAAACAGATCTGATCATACATATTAAGCAATGGAATTCATGCTTGAAAATGTTCTCAGGTGTTTTCTATTGATAGAGTAAGTTTGGGTAAAAAGGAGTGGACCTTCATCCACAGAAATACCAAACTACAGTATCTGAGCTATGTGTATGGCATTTAGCATTCAGAACTGATTATTAGATATGCATTATGTGTCAGCACCCTAAAATCCACATTAACGTCCTACTGGACTGGAATCACTCTGGGTCCATATTTGAATACCTGCAGAAGCCTGTGTCCCTCAACAGGCATAAGATATGGAAGATGCATTCGCAGACTTAGTCCAGAACGTTAAAACAAGCTCAACATGACTATTCCTTGTGCAGCACTTTAAATCTGGTCGAAAAATTTCCAGGAAAACAGGACTTCTGCGGGCACTTTTTGTCAGTTTGTCAAAATAGAAATATTTCTCACACAAAACCCAGTGTTTCACTGAACTTCAGAAAAAAGACCAGCAAGGAATCCTGCTGGCTCATCGGGTGGGCTGCGGGGAACGCTGGCTCCCAGGCCCCATGGCCAAAATGCAGCCCCCACCGTATGGCCTCCCCTCTGCCGGGGACTGTGGCTGCTCCAACACCCGCCATCTCCAGGCCCGCGGGCTCTGTGGAAGTAGCAGGTCCATCCTCTCCCTCCTGTGAGCTCAAAAGCCATTATACATGTCACATTTGGCCTTCCAATTGGGGCAGGAAACCTCAGACCTTTGAGAACTCAGCTTATCCTCAAGCTCTGAGTCTTGAAGCCCCGGGAGACCCTTCTCTGGGCTTCTCGGGACTCGCTCTGGTATGAGTAGCTAAAAAATGTGAAAGCCTTGGGATTTAGGAACCTATGAGACAGAGCCTCCAGATTCAATGAATTAAAAAAGAAAGAATTTAAAGGCATGAGCAGAGGGGTTCTAATGTGCATTCTAAGAAGCCATCATTAATTTTCCTTAATTTTGGACCTTCCTGTGGAAGAAGAGTTCTGCCACTTGACTGCCTCAACTAAGGCCTACCATGCTTGTATTGGATGAACACTGATATTCATATTTTGCGGGATGTCATTACCTTATATCTTAAACCGCACGGTTAACTGTTAAGAGCTGGAGGCAAATTAAGCAAGTGTTACATAAGCGACACCCCAGAGAGCCCCTCTGAAGAGACGTATGAACCCAGACCCAGGCTGTCCTCCCACGGAGCAGCAGGATCCAATTTTAGCAGCGTGCTCGTCAGGCTGCAAGGCCCCTCCAGGGAGCAAAGACGCTCCTTTTCAAATGCCTTTGCTGTCACTGGGTGGTATCCACTGGTAGCTACAGAGAAAACACGAAGAAGTAAGGAGAGACAGATGAAAGGAAGAAAGATCAGGGCAGTCCTTCATCAAATCCCTTTGATGTGAAAGGGAGATGTTAAAGTTTGGGTATCTGTACAGGCAGAAAAATAAGAACAGAAGACAAATAATATGAAAACCATGAAAGCAGATGGAAAAATTATGACTCTGCTCTTTATTCTCTTTCTCTTTTCATTAACAGAACACAAGATGGTTTAACTAGCAATATATATTAGGAGGTTGTCTTTTTATAACAGCTCAGACATTTTCACTCACTTCTGTATGTCATTCCTAGGTAGCTGCATACAGATCAATTATCACTTCTCATCCAGGACAGATTCATAATTTCCTAGCAGTACTTTCAAGATTCTTAAATAAATAGAAAGAGCACCATAACTGTATCAGCCCTTTTATCCAAATTAAATAGCTGAGGGTTGCTCAAGTACTGATTAGCCTATACTCTTGCCCTGCAGGGTAAAGAATCACTCTTATTGGGCTTTTCATGGGCCAGAGCTCATCTGCAAATTGTTATCCTTTACACGGCATCCAAATGGGAGAACTTAACAGCAGGGAGTCTATTCATTAAATACGAACTCTAGTTGATGAAGAACAAATGACTTGACTGCCTGAGAAAGTAACTGAGCTACCTCTTAAGCATGCAGCCATGCTGTGGTAGCTCATGGATTTCTGTGGGCAACACAGTCAAGTAGTTACTTCAATAAAGGCAGGACCCCTTTTCTGAGTTTCTAAAATAAGCGCATTGTAAGTGAAGCACTTTAGATTGCATTTATCAGCGAGAAATATGGCCCCATACTGGGCAGGTAAAAGCAAGATATAAATAAATTTATGCTGTCTCTGTTGATGAATATGAACCTGTTGCTGGCACATTACTTCAGCTATTTTAGAGTCCTTTGAAAATTCAAGCCCTAAAATCACTTCTACTTTCACATCCCTTCCAAAATCCTGTTTCTCTTCTCAGCAAGGGGATGGCTGACTTTAGCAGGATGGATGCAGTACTGTCTCTCCCTTCTACCAGTGCCCAAGTGTCATCTTGGACACGGTCTACGGCTTGGAAGTATCCCTTTCTCTACCGACTGGGAGGTTTGTGGCAGCATCTGGCCAAGGATGTGCTGTCTACTACAGCAGCATTCTCCATTCTCACCCAGAGCAAGCAAATGTTTTCTGTTTATTCCCTGTGACGAGGCTTGAGTGCTGTGGCAGCGGAAATTTCCTTGAGCTTCAAATTGCTATGAAGGCTTCTGTTGCCTTGGCTATGCAGCAATGCTCTATCTACCAGACTGGAAATTACTTTAGGAATATATTTATAATTAGTGCATGACTTAGAGCATCAAAGACCACGATGTGTACCTTTTTCCTTTCTGATCTGTCTTGTCTAGTTAAACCAGAGGTTTAAAGTTTCTCAAGGCAATACTTGTCCTTCACTCTATGCAGATACGTGCCTCACAAAATGAGTCTTGAACTGTTATATTTAAACATCAACACAGCACAATCAGACAGTCAGGAGAAATAATCTTAGTACAAATAGGCACTGAAACATGAGAAGGGTGCTGTTAGAAAACTCTGAGGTTTATTTGTCCACCACACTGGTTAGCCAAAGATTAAAGGCCATTTTCCCCCGAAGGGCTGAGAAAGGAAAAAAGAGAAGAGGGAGAGTAGTAGGGGAAAGTGGTGTATTCTTGCCCTGGTTCTATACTTTCCCAGGCATCTACTTATGTCCAGTATTGGAGACAAATTTGACCAGAAGAAGTTCTAGTCAGACGCAGGGCAGCACTGGGAAGTGTTTTGCCAACTTACAGCCTCCTTTACTTGTAAATTATAAATTATGTTATATACATTATATGTTGTATTATATATCATTGTAAGTTGAAAATTAGAAAAAAAAAAAAATTCAGACTCTGTTTCTTCTGTCAGTATAGCTTGGCTGGTAACTCCTCTCTGTTGTTTTGAGCAAAATAAAGCCAGAGGCTGCGTCAGGGCCACTGACCTACACCCAGAAGAGATCCAAATTCTAAGAGTCTTGCATCTTTTATTTACTGTTTGGGCTCCTCTTATCTCTAAAGGCTGAAACTGGAACTAATGCCTAACAAAAAAACAAGAACAAAGGACTGAGCAAATGCGCTCTTAACTAACAGGCCTTCATACAACATATTCTGTTTAATTTTCTCCTAGTGTCTAGATGCCAAGGAATGGCAGGACCTGTGTGAACTATATTCCTTTTAAAATAACAATGTACCTTAAAAAAAGAAACTAAATTAAAAGGATGAAAAAAAGCACAGAAAGGAATATTTAACCAGAGCAGCTGGTAATTGCTGTCTCTTCTCTCTTGAGTTTTAGAGATTTTTTTCTTCTACTTGTCTGGGTTTCACCTGCTCATGCACATGCTTTGACTTTTTCTACACAACATGACATTGATGTGTTATTGCCTGACAAAGCAAGAAATTTTGAAGCCAACTTCTGTTCTACACAGTGAGGAATTACTGAATTTTCCCCCTTTTTGTCAGGTATAAAGCATTGTTAGATACAAGTCTTCAGTACAGTTGGAACTACAATATTACTTGAATGAATTACATGAATATGCCTATGGTTTTTTTTTTTTAGGACTTTCACAAGAAAATAACTTCATTCCATTAAATTCTCGTGGTATTTATTATTATTCTATTATTTCTATTTTCCATTTTTCAGACCACAGGACTGTAAATCATCACTGATGTGCCATGTGGTAGGTCAAAGGTGACCATCTTGAACATCAGATCTTTACAAGGAACCACAGTTCACATTTGAAGCCTGCTGGCTCACAGCAGTCAGCTACAAGTTTCGGCAGTTCACAAAGGTAACACGGCCTCTTCCTGCAGCAGCTGCAGCAGATAGAAATAACAGACTGATAGTTGAAGAGGAGGGGAAAAAAAAAATTTGGGAACTTTTAATTTTCTTTATGTCACTTCAGAGGCATGCTGTGCGCTTGGCGGGGCTGCCAGGAAGCTCAGTACAGCACCTTCGGCACTGGTGAGGAATAATCAGTGCCAGGTGACACAAAGCAAAGCCAAGATCGGCCACAGCTGTGGCCACAGTGGTGACAAGGGAGGGTGAAACATTGGATGCTAGGAAACTGCAAAATTCTCCAGAGTAGGCAAAAAAAACCCCAACAAACAAACAAAAACCCCCCACCCTGGTGGCCAAAAGCCAATAAAACAGCTCTGCTCTATCTAGCCATAAAGCCTCCAGCATAAGGACAGCAGGAACAGTGATGTGTCTGTTCCTAAATGCCAATAAAAACCCCACAGGAGGATGTATGAAGCCCAGTTCAGGGGATAACTACAGAGCCAGGATAAATCACTGAGGCTATGAACACAGTCAGTTCAAGAAGCTGAGCTTTCTGTAACTTTTTGGTGACATATGTCAATAAAATGATTGTTCTTTTGCCATCCTTCTAGTTCAGCATCCTGCCACAGGGATCCTGCCTTTCGAGCACCTGAAAAAAATCCTTCAGTGAGTATCTATATAAAACCTGACCTGTACTTGTCCTTATACTACATCTTCTAATAGCCAGAAGTTACCTTCCAAATAAAGGAATAGATTTAATATTCTTCCCAATAAATCTATTAAAATTCATTACGGAGTAGTTGATACATCAGTTAGTGTCATCTCTAAACACAATCAAAATGATGAGAAACAAGATCTTGGTATTTATCAATAGCTTGTAGTATTAGCAATAACTTCAGCAGCTGCCTTGAAAGCATTTAATTTCCTTTCAATCACTAAGTAATATTAACATTTGCAAATTTTCCAAGTACTCCTCCTGTTAACTGTATCCTCTGACACTTTGACTTAATGAGGCCAAATTAACAACTTCCAAGTTTTAAATTAAATAATTAAAGACAGCCACTGATATCTAAATCTTCTGAGATAAAATTAAACCCACAATTTACAGCCAAATTCGCTAAAGTTATACTGTCACAAAGTTAATGTGGTACTGAAGGGCAGGGAAAACTACACTATCAGATATGAATGATGACCTCAGCCAAAGTTGAGTCCAACAAGTTTTCGGGAGAATTCTAAGTTGTAAAGTTAGCATAGTGTGTTTGTGTGGTTTTGGCTTGACTAATCAGATATTGCAGGACGAAAATAATGATATTATAATGTTTCTTTCCTGAGTGACAGGCATAAAAGCTTTCAGTAAGAATTCACTTCACATGCAGAATGGGGCTAACCAGTTGTAAATAAAAGAGCTAAGACTTTCTCATTATCTTAATGGATAAGGCTGCCAGCACCAGCCAGATCTTTATTCACCTACCTGCACCTTTATATTCCTTGGTGTTTCTTAGGAAAGTTCTCCCCATTTTTGGGCAACTGACAGGTCTTCTTTCCTGATTGAGGAAACGTCTATAACGTCAGCTATGTAACTGTTTCATATATTCAGATGGGAACTTTTTTATTTTGTTGCAATTTCTTGATATTTTTCATATTATATTACTTAAGAAATCATCAGGACACCTTTTTGCATATTTTCATTTCTTTGTAACTCAATTAAAAAAAAAAAGAAAGCTAGGGGAAAAAAACCCAATAAAATCTGCTTTTCATTTTTATCCTTTAAAAAACTGGCCCAGTAAAATAGTTAACAAATGTATAATGACTGTAACAGGCAAGAACACTTTACTTCTGATTTTCAATCACTATTGTGAACTTGTTTGCAGCTCCGGCCCCCACTGAAGTCCATAATGATGTTGATATTGACATCAACAAGGTCACAATTTGATCCACTAGAAGCAAATGGGTGATTTAAAGCAGGAGGTATGAGGAAACATGGGCAGGTACTTGTGTGTTTGTGAGAGCAGCAGAGAGGCTACGCCTCTCTCTTGTATTCTGAAACTATACAGTAAACTAGTTTATTCAAATACCATCAGGGCTTGGCTGAAAAAGACGTTTTTTGGCAGCTAAAGACATCATAAAATTAACCCTCCAAAATGTGTAGCAAAACTGGACTACTGCAATTAAATGTTCTATTTTCTGGGAAAAAAAAAAAAAAAGCCATTTTCTGCTAGTAGTTCAACAACAACAACAATATCAAAATTGTACCTAATTACAATGAATCTCTCTGAAGCAGGACTGAGAATCTTCAAATGCATGAGCATTTGCAACAGATCACTGGCTATGCTGCTGCAGCAAAACACTGGCTGTCTTCATCATGGAGACCTGGCTCTTTTCAGCAAAAAAATGGCCTATAGCGAAGTGGGACAGTCTTCTGATTTTTGTTTATTTGTTTTTTTCTGAACTTCTCAAATGATACAAGACACACAGGTTTGATCAGAATTCAAGCAGAGCATTCAGGAGAAGAAAACAACATTGTTTAAAACTACAGCACCATTTAAACCACCAGGCTTTGCAGCTACATTATTTTTTTTTTTTTTTCGTTGAGCAAGCACAAGCATTCCTGTTACAAAGAGAAATTAGTTAACAGAGCAGGATCACACCGCATAGTAGGGGATCCCTGCTGTTGCTTGCTGAAAGAACGTCAGAGCTGAAAGGAGGAGGAATCAAACGCAACTCCCTGCTGCTCGCTCTCTCAAGGCACAGGCAGCTCTCGACTGGAGGCCTGCGAGCTGCAATCAAAGTTTGCCACAAGAGACCTTCTCCGCCGTAAAGCCATAAGCAGCAAGAGGAGACTGTAAGCCTTTACTAAACTGAAGCACAATCCTGGAAGTCTTAAGCCAAGGAGGATCCTCGCCTCTTGTACTTCTGAGCGAGGCTCTCTGGGATTTCACAGAGCAGGTGAGGTGGGAAGGGACCTCCAGAGGCCAGCTGGTCCACCCCCCCCGCCCCACTCAAGCAGTTTCACCCAGAGCTGGTTGTCCAGGTGGCTTCTGAAATTCTCCAAGGATGGAAATGCCATTGGGCAACCTGTGCAGACGCTCTGCCACCCCCACAGGAAAAAGTGCTTCCTAATGTTCAGAGAGACCACCCCGTGTTTCGGTTTGTGCCCATGGCCTCTGGTGCTGTCACTGGGCACCTCCGAGAAGAGCCGGGCTCCTGGCACCCCGAGCTGCCGCTGCCCTCCCCACACCTCGGGGAACTCTCCAGGCCCCTCACGGCGCTCCCTCCGCGCACCCCGGGGGCAGCCGCAGCCCGGGCCCGTGCCCCGGGTGCCCGGTTACCTCGCAGGCCAAGGGAGGGAGGGAGAAAGGGAGAAACGCAGCCGCCGAGGTGCCGAGACCCGCACAGCAGCCGCCGCCGGCCCGCGGGGATCCGCCTGGCAACCGCGGCTGCCCGGGGAGGAGCTCAGCGGGCGGGCCGGGCCGCCGCTCCCCATGCTCTGCCCAGCCGTGCCCTGCCCTGCTCTGCCCAGCCCTGCTCTGCCCTGCCCAGCCCTGCCCTGCTCTGCCCAGCTGTGCCCTGCCCTGCTCTGCCCTGCCCAGCTCTGCCCTGCCCAGCCCTGCCCTGCTCTGCCCAGCTGTGCCCTGCCCAGCCCTGCCCAGCCCTGCTCTGCCCTGCCCAGCTCTGCCCAGCCCTGCCCAGCCCTGCTCTGCCCTGCCCAGCCCTGCTCTGCCCTGCCCAGCACTGCTCTGCCCTGCCCAGCACTGCTCTGCCCAGCCCTGCTCTGCCCTGCCCTGCTCTGCCCAGCCCAGCCCTGCTCTGCTCTGCCCAGCCCTGCTCTGCCCTGCCCTGCTCTGCCCAGCCCAGCCCTGCTCTGCCCTGCCGAGCCCTGCTCTGCCCTGCCCTGCTCTGCCCTGCCCAGCCCTGCCCAGCTGTGCCCAGCCCAGCCCTGCCCAGCCCTGCCCAGCCCTGCCCAGCTGTGCCCAGCCCAGCCCTGCCCAGCCCTGCTTTGCCCTGCCCAGCCCTGCCGAGCCCTGCTCTGCCCTGCCCAGCCGTGCCCAGCCCTGCTCTGCCCAGCCCTGCTCTGCCCTGCCCTGTTCTGCCCTGCCCAGCCCTGCCCAGCTGTGCCCAGCCCAGCCCTGCCCAGCCCTGCTCTGCCCAGCCCTGCCCAGCCCTGCCCAGCCCTGCTCTGCCCTGCCCAGCCCTGCCCAGCCCTGCCCAGCCCTGCTCTGCCCTGCCCAGCCCTGCCCAGCCCTGCCCAGCCCTGCTCTGCCCTGCCCAGCCCTGCCCAGCCCTGCCCAGCCCTGCTCTGCCCTGCCCAGCCGTGCCCAGCCCTGCCCAGCGGCCTCGTCCTGCAGCCGCCGCCGGCCGCTCTCCGTGGGCTCCCTGCCCGGGGCCACCTCCTGCCTTCCCCACCCCTCGGGGCGCCTCCTGAATCACAGAACCATAGAATGGTTTGGGTTGGAAGGGACCTCCAAAGCTCAGCTAGTCCAATGAACCATGAGCAGGGACAGCTCTCCCCACCGAAGCAGCGGCGTTGAGGGGGCATTTCAAAAGCACTTTAAGTGGCTCTCATTTATACCTAGAAAAATCTGAGAGCAGGCAATATATATTGGGTCATTTTGAAGAAAAAGAAGGCACAATATAATAAGAACAGTAAGCAAATATTTTTATAAAGTGCCTAAGGAGAGACATCTTTACATGTGTTTCACTGGAATGAAAAACGCTGCCAGAAACAAATACTTGGACACATATACATGAGATCTGAACTGCATGTGTTTTGTGTGACCAAAAAGTTCGTAATACACATCCTTAATTATTATTTGCCTTTTTCCTTCTGAGATGATTTCTACTTCAAAAAAGGAACTAAACATTCAATCTAAACTAAGCTTAAGCCTCAGTGGTCAGCATACTCAGAAACCATTCAGATTTATCACAATATTTTAGTGGTGCTAAGACGTTACTGCAAACCTCACACTGTCGTGGTATGTGTGTGTTTTTTAAGGTGCCTCAGATTCTGAAACTCTGCAAATATATGCTTCAGTTTAAAAATCAGAGCACCAGTCATGACGAGTCCATGGGTTAGTTGGAAAAATGTGACCCAAAAGTCCAGATATCAAATAAGTACCTTATTTTCAGAGCTGAGCCTGGGTCTTGGCAGCAAAGGCGAAGCGTCTGCAGGGGGTGGCTGGGGAGCCAGCGCGTCACCCCGAGTGCTCCCAGAAACACGGACAGCAAAGGGTGAGCAAGCGACAATATGTGTCAGCTCAACAGATTAAACACTTCAAACTTCTGTGTGGGTCCAGGGCAGCTACAAAAGGCCGTGTGCCTGGGACAGACTGCAGACAGGCACCTCTGCCGAGGACCTGAGGTGGAAGAAAGCCAAAAGCAACCAGAAAGAAGGGCAATATTGACTGACCACCTAGGAATGTGCCTTTGGGCACTTCCTAACTGTGTGTCTCTTGGAAGGCATTATCAAAAATAAGATCCCGGACGCAGGAATGCTCCCCACAAGCTTAATGTTAAGAGTGATACTAGATGGGCGAAGAGCTGGCAGAAAAACATACTTCTGTGCTGTCAATAACATGCCATTGATTGAGATGAACGGTTGAAGCATATGTTTCAGTCGTGGAAGTGCCTCGTTATCAATATCCAATCTTTAGTATTATCGTAGAAACAGTCATTATAGTTGGAGTTCATTGGCTTTTTTGAGAATGTGCGTTCATCCTGAAGAGTATGTACTTCCTCTTCTTGGTACGTTAAATTCACATTAAACTTAAAGGGAGTCACGTGTGTGTAATCAACCAGCGTATAGGCCAGGGCACGCACATTCCATCACTGGCATCCACATCAAGTGACCAGAGGATAAATTAGATTTCATATGAGCACTACCCCGATATTTTCTGCAGTTGTTTAAAAATGTGTTTATCCAGACCTATGTGTCTCTTGGTTTTCGTGTTATGCAGCTCCAAAAGAAGCTGTTAAGAAGCTGTGTCAGAGAGCAAAACCGGAGCTGAAGAACCCAGGGAGGAAGAATTAAAGGCCGCAGTATGAGGCAAAAATGTTATATATACCGTTGGCAAAGCAACTGCATAGGCTCATGTAACTTTAAAACAAGCCCTTCATGGAATCATTAGCAGGGATTAAATCTAGCCTTTTCAGAACCCAGATAGTGTCTTAGCACTTCGCCTGAAGGAATATTTTAATCAACTGCTAGTTATTGTATACTCTTATTCATTATGCCCTAGCCACCACAGTGGAACATTTTTGTTTCAGCTACTGAGTATCACCTGCTGTAGAGCAAGAGATGAGGAAGGGCACTCTGAGTGGAACATACTGATCACTGGTGCTCCTTGTGTATCGTTAAAGAGGTTTAAACATCAACACCATGCTCTGGAAAATAGTTTAAGTTGCAGAACACAGGCTGTAGCAGTGTCTTGCCTTAAGTTTTAAGTAGAGAGTGACACTGCTGTTCCAGAGTCATCCTAGTGACATCCCCTCTCTAAAGTCACTCTTAAACCAAAGTGGCATATAGTGCAAGTATATGTCAAGAATAAAGTAACAGTTATACAGGAGGGAGATTAAACTTCCAGCTTTAGAAAATCGTGTTCAACATTTCCAGCCACTTCAAAATAAATTATGCCCAGGTAGAAAGTGGAAGACAAACTTTCTTTCCCGAAAAGTCTTCAGAGTAAATCAGGCAACTAAACATTTTTATCTTCTAGTTTCATGTCTTCTAGCAGTTCACTACAGGTGACAAATGTTCTGAAGGGCAAGCTATGCTTTAAATTTTACCTAGGCAGTTAATTTGCATACAAATAACTGACTAGTCCTTTAATTATCCCAGAGTTCTGTTGATGATAGACAAGAGCTGTAGCTCATGCTCCCTCAGTTATGTTGGTGTAGCAAGAATAACAAGTAACTTAAAAAAAAGTATTTTTGTTACTGAAGTCAGCACACACATCTCCTAACTCACACAGGGAACAGATGTAATAAGTAAGAAGATACCATTTATACACAGTTGCTGTTTGGGGTTGATCTGTGCTTAAGAGAAAGTTGCGTAGATCATAAGCCTGCAATCAAGAAAAGTTGCTCTTAATCTGCTCATTCTTTTAGAACCAAGACAAGGCTTTTACGTCCTCTAAACACTCACTTTTCTCCTATCAGTCATTGTTTTGATTGAAGAGAAGGAAAATCAAAACAAATGCCTTATGCAGAAGATATAAAGCTATTTTGAAGAGCTTCCTTTACAAATGCTCCTCTTGGGATCCAGTCTCTCACATAGTGTGGATCTCTCGTCTGAACCATCCTTCTCAGTGAACAGGTAAGTTCTGATGCTTTTATTGTCTTTTAATCTGATGGGAAGGTTTCTAGCTTGTACGTAATTAACATATCTTATGCTGGCACTCTTGAAAAGCAGAAAAAAGAGAGGTTTTTTTTTGAAAGTAAACTGTTAAATAAATTCAGAATGTTGAAGAATAAGCCACAGATAAAGGAGGTCAAACAGAAAATTGGTGGTTATTCTCATAAAGACAGAAAAAGCTGTCTGCTGTTTTTCCTTCCTTTGCTTTCCTTAGACTTAGCAGCTTCTTTTCATGCTGGCCGTGACAGAGTTTTGCTTACAGCCCTACTCTTGTTTAACCCAATAGCAAGATTTTTTTGAAGACCCTATTCTGCAGGAATAAGGCAACGTCAGCCTTAGTGCATAAGTAGCTTCTGATTTAAAATATTTCTGAGCAATATTCGTCTCATGTCTGAAGAGAGAAATGCAACTCTTTCAAAGTGATTTGATAAAAGTTATACTCAGTGTTTGGGTTTGCAAATGTCCTTCAAGATTAAGCAACTTTTTTATTTCAGTTCACAAATGGGAATGAAAAGCTTTGAACTTTAAACTTGATTATTGTGACATTCCAGTTATGTTGTTATTTTCACTTTTTCTGTTACAACTTGGTCAGGAGACAACATGAAGAAGCAAGAATAAATATCAGTCTGGTTCTGTAACCTTTACTTCAAGTGACTAATAGCACTGACTTTCGGGGAACTGCTACTGCTATAGGGACCACAGTGATGGAAAGTTTTTTGGTTCTTAAAGATTTAATTAGTTAGTAAAATACAAGGAAGATGTATAAAAATTCAGTGTTATTGGACTTTTCAAGAGGCACAGCAACTAAACAAACAGTTGAATGATCCAGCAGCAGCAGGAGACCTGCTAATGCAAATACTTAGTGGAGTGACTCATAAAAACAAGCCGAAAGAAAAACATTAACCAGCTTGCCCTTTCTTCTTCTTCTCCCTCCTTCCCTCCCTCCCTCCATTTTTCCATCCCCCTCTGTCTCTCTCCTCTCACCTTCTACTTCACTCTTCCCCCATCCTTTATCTTACAAGCACAAGCAGATCAACACCAGGGAATTTTTCCCTACATGCATATGGTACATCCAAAATAACTGGTAAGGGAGGCAAAAGTGAGATGCCATTACATTTTAAAACCTAAACCAATCTATGACAGTCTCCCTCTTGCTGAATCACCGAAACAAAAGAGGTCTTAAGAGCTTCTCTAGCTGTCTTACTATACTCTTTAGTCACCATCTTGGTGTGTAGGGCTAGTCCAACCACGGCAGACAATGCTGGAATAAAAACAAACATAAAGGCTAAGATTTTAAATGTGGTCGTGCTGCAAAAACTCCTTAGAGGCTTTAGAGCCTAATTTTCAGAAGTATAAATATTAAAAAAACCCTGAATACTCCCAACCTTTGTCAATCTTAATGTATCTGTGAGTTTGCCGTACAAATTCATGTTATTCTTTCTTTCTCTCTGTGTGTCTTCCAGTGGATATTGTTAGAATCTGCGTGTGCTGCAACATATTTGAAGTTTTCTCTGCAGTTTTGTGGAGTTTTGCTATCTAAATTTTCTTTCCAGGAAGCTGCAGGTACATGAATTTAGCCAACACACCTCATACATTGTGAAGTGGTTGCATTAGCAAAGGATTACATTTGAATCAATGTGAGGTTCAAACTATTCAGTGAAGGCTACTATAGTACAGGAATTGAAACGTATTACTGCCTGTGATTGCCACACACAACTATCACTTAGGAAGGAGCCCATTCTCTTTAGTTGCACTCTAGCACGAGTTTTACTTCTCTGGAGAACATACCAGCTGCCAATGTTTATACTACCCTATGAACATTAGTGGAGATTGTGCATCTTGCAAGTTCAAGCACACCATAAAGACTGCAAAATTAAGATGTTGCTGAGATTATTTCCATCATTTTTTTTACATGTAATGTACAAAATCCACATTCTCACTCGCAACCAAGCTAAACTTATGGGTCCTAATAAATGTACTTACATCTGCTCATTTACCTCCAGATAATGGCACAGTTATAAGTTACTCTTGTTGCTGAAATTTTAAAAGGAAGATCTATCCTTTGTATTTCTTATCTAATCTATAAATAGCCTGATTTGATTATTGGAAACCTTTAATTTCTGGCTGCAATAAACTGGTAGAGGAAAGCGTTTCTAAAATACATTTCCAAATATTGGAAGGAAGTCTGTCTTCTAATATCTTTATCATTAATTTGCAGTAATCATCCAGAAACTCAAACCAGCAGGAAGAGTAAAAATATAGAGGCAAGCCTTAAATAGCTTGTTGATGGGGAAACTTTAGCAATAAATTTAGCCTCAATCACAGCTACAGTGACCACTTGCCACTCTTTTTTTAGACGGCATTGTATTCTGTGCTATTTATTGTTCTGTCGTGTCTGTAGAGCAGACACTGTCCCTTGGTCCTTCATAGGAAACTACATGACTGAATGCAACCCCGTAAGAGAAGGCAGGATTTGGGAGTTGGTGCAAGAAGTCTGCTCTCTAAGCCCTGTTTTGAGGTACACCATCAGTACCTTTCCTCATGCTATGGACATTGTAAGCAGGGCTGGTGTGTTCTACAAGTTCTGAAGTCATGAAGCTAATTAGGCATTGCAGTTACACAGTACCTCAGCCTGGATGAACCCATCCACCAGCCATATGGAGCCCTGCAGTAATTTAGTCTCTACAGCAGCACTCAAGATACAAATATGCTATCTGATAAAGGAGATTATCTTTAGGTCCTGTGTCAAGTTGAGCTTGGACTGGAGAATTTGACATCTTCACCTGAGACCCTGCTGAGTATAGCTTATCTGTGCCCATTCAAGAAGATACATCCGTACAGCTAACGAAAGAATTAACATAGATTCAGGCTTGTTTAGAGAAAGACAAGGTCAAATATGTGTTTGCAGATTGAGTTTTGCCTTTCCAAAATGAAACCCATGGCCAAGGGATTCCAAGCTCTTCACATTCAAAGGAAAAGTGACTAGCATAGATGTTGATGGACATCTGTGGGATATAATTAATGACATTGACAGCAATTCAAATTATTACTGATGTTGTTAGTAATGCAATTATTTTATTAATTAGTTTAAAAATAATTAGCAGAATCTATTTCATAATATTTTCAACAAATCTCAGCCTGGATGCAGATGGATGATCTCTGTTGAAGTGAGGTACAGAAATATCCGTTGAAGTATTTAATTTGTGTTACAAGGACACATTCCATGGCATTGCCATGTCATGTGTTACCTTGGCTGTAACATTATGTTGCCTAAATCACTATGAAAACCCTGTGCACCGTGTTGTGCAAGAGACCTGGTGATTGCTTCCCAGCAGTGATGAGAATGAGTTATGAGCCTCTCTGCCTCTTCCTAAAATAACAGGGAACGAATTTCATGTGGGCAAACACTTGACTCATTCTTCTTGGAACTGATAGCTTACCACAGGACTTGGAGGCTGCTCAGTGAACCGGTCCACGGTTCACAGGAAGAAGAAGCCTCCAGAGGAGCTCAGACACTCAAAGAATAACATTCTTGGCCAAAAATAACCCTGAGCACTAAAAAAAAAAAAAAAAAAAAAAGGAAAAAAACGTTGGTTTACTTGTAAATCTGTTGCAGCAACATGTACCTCCATGTTGCTGATATATGAAAGAGAATTGGTACAGCCATCTTTGTCTCTTCACTCTGCTGTTTCCAAGTGAAGCTTCTTCCCAAGCAAACCAACGCTACGTATGATATACATGGCTTATGGTCATGAGTCACATGAGTTACGTCAGCTGCTGGTGGTGAAGACCCTGGTGAAGGTAAGAACAGCTGCCCTAGGGCAATTGCAATGATACAACGATATCTGCAGAGGGACTGAGAAAAGCAGGAGAGCTTGGAAGAAGTCAGAGCTGTACTAACGGCAGCGTGAGAGAGGGACAGTCCCATATGATGCTGTACAGGGAGGATGAGGAGGCATCATTCTTGGCATGTCCTGAATGAACGTGCAAAGGCGGCAATGCAGCATGTTGGGGTGTGGATTTCCGTACTGGTTTGTATGGATGTGTGTGAACGTGGGTGTGCGGGTGAGAAGCATTCAGGACAGTAGAAGCAGTACCTCTCTCCTACCTGTTCACACATAGCGTGAACATATCCACACATATCCTCCACAGATGCTATATGTTTTCCCCTCCTTTCTATAGCTGACTGTGGGGAATGGCATGGCCAAGTGTACACCATGTTTTTGAATCTATGTGTTTTGTCTTGACTGACAGACCTTCTGCAGACTATTTGGCACGAAGCAGAAAATGGCTCACTGACAGCAGAAGGAATATGTCCTTCTTGGAGATGTGAATCCTTCCTTGGATGAAGGAGTTGCTGTGTACTGCCAGCTAGCATTCTTGCTGATTGTTAAATTTCCAAATTAAAAAATGATTTAACTCTACATGAGGCAATATGTGCTATGAGATGCTGCTGTGGCATGAATCTTTATGGACTATTGGAAGATAGGGAACCAAAACCAAATCTACCCACATACCTTTTTCCTTCCTTCATGTTCCCTTTCCTACCTCTTGTGTAACCATTCCTCCCTGACAACAAAAAAACATTCTTTCATCACTCACAGTTTTAAATAGGGAGATAAAGAGAGGGGTCATCCTGCCAAGAGCAAGGGAAAGGGTCTGGAACTGCTTGGTGGTAGTGGGAAGTAAAGGAGAAGACCTGATCACTCCCCAAAGTCATTCCCTTCCTTCTGAAAATGTGTAATTCCAGTACTGATAGCACAGAAAGAATAATCTTTTTCATCCCTGGGAAAATTTCAGGAATGCCTGCTCCAAGTAATACACTTAGCATCCTCATTTGTATGCTGGCAAATCAGCCTTCATTCCCGACATGACATGGGTCTCCAAGGAAAGAATAACATTTCTGTTCCAGAATATTAGTGGCCTGAGGCTGATCTCTGTAAACTGTCTACAACTGAGGCTTCTCTGCACTGGGAAATGACATTCATGTTGGAACAGGAATGCAGGAAATGAATGTGGTAACAAACACAGTGCTAAACACAACTGTCTGTATTTGGAGTTGGGCTCTCATTTGTGCTAAACCCTGTTTACCTACACAGGAGGCTATGAGGGGATCTTAAAGTGGATAAAATTATTAGAATCAGAGGCTTTTAACAAGACATGGAATACTCCAAATCAAAAGATGCATTTTAATGCAATCCACTGGTGTAAAAAGAGTTGGAAATAAGTAATTTAAAGGACGCCATTGTCATTATCTTAATTGATCATGGTAGCTTCATGATCTAGTTGAGTCTATACTTGATAACAGAGATAAGCAAAATGAAAAACCCTATGAGCATCTTTACAGAATAAATGAGGATCATGTTTTTGTATTAGTCTGTTAAAAGAAATATGCATGGCATGGTTATGTTTACCTGCAGACATTTGTGTAAAATTTTAGGAAACATCTAACACCATTTGCCCATTCTTGCACAGAGTCAGGGGGTGTCGCTTAAAAATGGCAGGTACAGATTGAGATGAAAATTCCATTTGCTAAATGTCTTTAAGGAGCACATTGACTCTGTTCTATCCAGCTGCTGGTTTTATTTGGACCTGTACATTGCTAGGAATGCTTCCTGTTACAATACGTTATCTTTGAACAAAAATATGTTGCATTTTCCTTCTCTGAGAACCGGGATATGTAAGTACCTGTGATGAGTTTGAACAAATCATAATAAGACTGGAACATTAGACAGTAACTGCTTAATCCTGCAGTTATTTTATTATTTTTTATTTGTTATTAAGGTAATAAAAGTAATTGAAATGTTAATCTGGGATAATTGCTAAGGCATTATTCCTACTCTATATTCAATTCATGTTCTCATGCTGTAGATTAAAGATGGATTTGCTATTAGAAAAATATGAGATTCTTGGATCTCAGCAGTTTTGACTCAAGAGATTGAGTTGCATTAATTGTACTTGTTTGCCCACAGGGTGTAAAGAGATGATCAAAACGTTGGCAAGTCTTAGACGACTTTGATATTGTTGCATACTAAGAACAATAGATCTGCAAAAGCAGAATTTCTCCAGAAGTTAGCCTGTAGTGTAACTAATTTAGCGAGTGGTGTAGCGCAGGTGTAATAAAGCCAGTGAGTGTGTGACCTTGGGAAGTACTACACTTGGTACTTTCTGATTCAGATCGTAGGTGCTTTTGGTTGAGCTTGGACAGAGTTACACGAAGTATTATTTAAATGATGGGATATACATAGTATAAGGTGGAAGATACTGGTGTTATTTTAATTCTGTTTTCATGCAACATACGAAGTGAGATAGTGGTCTGGATATTGTTCTGAGAAGAGGAGCCAAGAAAGTCTGTTTTCAGATCCTGATACTGGCATTTACTCAGAGCCAAAAAGAATGAGGCAGTTCCTGAGGCACAGCTACCCCACTTTTGCTAGAGGACTGCTAAATCACCCCTAGTTACCCTATTTTCAAAATGTAGACACAGTGCTTATGTTACGAAGGTTAGCTAGAGAGTGCATGACAATTGTTTTGAAGATTGGGTATCAAAGAAACGGCGTACTTTTAAATTGGGCTCAGTACTTAATGACTTACCAGATAGCTGTTTCCTGTTACCTCTGTCTTGCAACAGTTTTGCAATTTGTTTTACTGATGGTAAGATGACCTCCAGAGTTTCTACAATTTTCATCTACATTTTGTTTGAAGACTGCAATTCCCGTAACATTCAAAAAGTCCTATGATAATTCAGGAGACAAAAAAGCTCCTCAGGCCCTAAGGTCCTTTAGCATTTTAGATATTTTGTCATGTATCTAAATTCCAGCATTGTGTCGAATGCACATTTTCTCTACTTTCATCTCTTTTCATCCACTATTTAAAAAGAAAGCCAGCTGTTCTGTCAACTGAGTACTTCAGTATGTGGATGTGATCAAAGTGGAATCATGACAAATAAACGGCATAGGAACAGCTTAATTGTACAATTGCACACAGTTTAGGAGAATAAAACGTCTGTTCACTTACTGTATTTGAACAGGAGAGAACTATTGTTTTGTAAGAATAATTTTCCAGCTATGGGAAAATAAATTTTAAATTCCTGGCATATCTCTTCATCTGAAAATTCAGGGGAATTTAGAGCTGCATATGAAATTTGTGGCTTAAACCCATCTCTATGGAAAGTAGAAGTGTTGATGGAATAATTCAGGGTAAACCAGTGACAACTCATCCACTTAAAACAAGGTAACTGTATTGTGATAGATTTGTGAAGGTCTGCCAAGAGAGATGATTTTGCTTAGCCTGTTCTTGTGCTCTCTTCCGTGTACGACTTGTGTCCATTCTCAAAGACAGATACCAAGCTGGCTGGAACTTTAGTCTGGGCAGATATGAAAGTTTTCAGGAGCTGCACCCTTTCTCCTCTGCATATGGGAATAGGCTATGCCACCCTTTCACATCCTTGACCTGATAGCTTCACATCAGGAGGAGTGGACAGTGACAGTGACCTCAGGCACTTGTTGCCTCAGCTGATGCTGAGCCCCTGGCCTTCTGCCATTGCCACTCTGGGCCAGTGGCTCTCACTTGCTTTCACAGAATCATAGAATAGTTTGGTTTGGAAGGGGCCTTCAAAGCTCATCTAGTCCAACCCCCTGCCATGAGCAGGGACATCTTCAACTAGATCAGGTTACTCAGAGCCCCATCCAGCCTGGCCTTGAATGTTTCCAGGGATGGGGCATCTCATCCTCCAGCTCATTCCGGAGAGCATTTTTGTGCTCTGGATTTTCTCTGTTGCACAAGAGCTTCTCTCACACTTCATGTGTTGGGCAAGTGAAGGGAGCACATGGACCAGGTTTCTTCATGTGTCAGTGCCACATACAACAGATAAGCAGGACATGATGTGACCATATTCTTGCTGGTGGCTCTGTAAGACACTTGCCTGATGCAGATGTACAGATGAGTTCCAGTGAGAATTCCTCCCTGTTGCTGCAGAATCTTTTAGGCCTACTATAGTACTTAAAGTTCAGGGTTGCTCAGACCTCTGGCACAGAATTTGGGCTGTGCTAAGTAAATGGTATTGAATTTAGAATTGGTGGTTGACTTTCATTTAAGTCAACAAACCTGAAGGAGAAACATTTAAATATATTGCTTGCTAACTGCACAGAAGATATATGTGTTATATTATATCTCATTCTGTTATTTTTGTCTTTTGGTTAATAAATATAATAAACATGCCCAACTTAAATACGTTACTGCAGGATGCTAATATGCTGAGGATATTGAATATAATAGTTGTCCTGGAGAAATGGTCCAACAGAACAAATAAAACAATACATAAATAAGCTGATATGATTTGATGTGATTATTCTGTCTTAAATTTCTAGGGACAACAATTATCACTCTAATTTCTTTCTCAGAAGTCCTAAACAGCAAGATAGAGGAACAAAGGATAATCATCAGTCACAGACCAGTAACTGATTTAGACCATCTATAGTGAATTTTTCTCTAGTTTATTTTAAACAGTCGATTGTTTAGCATATGCATACTTAAGGGATTCTCTCCTAAGAGCAGTAAAAATACTTATGAGTAATATATTTGTGCTTTATAGAGGTATATATTAATGAACATAATTTATCTGGCCTTAGTAAACTTTGGTCTGTTATTTGTCAGCAGACTTCTCTTATTTTATGAAAAATGTATTTTATGAGAAGTAGAGTATTTAATAAAAACAAACAAACAAAAACCAAAACAAAACCCCAAACCGAACCAAATAAATTCAGTGAGCTTTCCAGCACACAAAAATGTCGAACTCATCACTCAGCATTATTCTGTGTTCTTTGATAAAGTTTTCAATGTTGCAAGTTAAATCAGCAGGATACCTTTTCAACATGATTTTCAGGGAGATTCCAACTGAGCCCTGATCTGTGAAAATATGTACTTTAAATCGGTTCCTATTTTTATAGTGGAAGTGCTTGAGAGTCAAATGAAGAAAGTGAAATCAAGGTGCTCATGAAAGTCTATTTTTAGTTTTGCATTTTGCATGGCCAGGTTGGTTACAAATATGGTGCATGAACTATAGAGTAAGAGTGGAAAGGCACAACCACGTTTCTCTTTAAACAGCGCATAGTTTAATAAATACTACTACTTTTATTTCTGCATGAACACTGCTCTGTGGACTTCTTCAGTAAATAATAAAACAGGATATTGATGATGCTTTGAGCCCTCAGAGTCTCCACACATCCTTGCAAGACCATTGCAAGGAATCCTCGTAGTATTTCTGTCATTCTTCTGCTATCAATCGTATCATTCATGCCAAAGGAGTTTAATCAGAGCCTCTTACGCATATACATAGAGCAGATAGCTCTGAAACTATTTGCCTTAAAACACCAAGTTATGCTTTGTAGGGAGCAGCTCTAGTCTTGTTTGTGTTGATGATATGCCCATATGAATACTATTTCCTGATTTTTCCTGTGTTTTTTCTTAAACTTGACAGGCTTAGTTGGATTTTGGCTTTTAGGCTGTCATCATGTTCCATTTCCAAAATATGATTGAAAGAGGCCTGTGCTCTAATCTCCATATGACTGCTGGGTTTTTATATTCCAAACACCCACCATCTTAACTGCAATACATCTAAAATATGATCTATAGCTTTCTGCAAATTTACACTGAAGTTCACAAATATTAGTCATGTTGATGGATGAGATTCATTTTAATCCAAACAACACTTACGTGCCAAATAACTTTGTGTCTCCTTACCTATATACTTGTATTGGTAAAAATTGCTTGTATCACACATAATTGCAAAGCAGGGTAGATGAGTCCTTGTATGAAGCCTCATATCACTTTAAGTTTACTGCTTGAAGGCTGTGCATCAAAGCATTTTGTGCATCATTAGTTTGTTCCTTGCCAGACGACATGGTACCCACACAAATATTACCATCTGGTAACTTCTGCTTAAAACAGCTGTTGTCAGAGTATTCCAGAATTTTAATCGGTATCTAGATTTCTAAATGCCAAAGCCAAGATACCTTTGATCTCATTGCAAACGAAAGAGCTTCTTAGACTACAGGACTGTATTACAGCTTGCTGATCACCTTCTTGAACTGTATCCATGCACAAAAGAGCGATATTCCAGATGTAAGTTCCCAGATAATAACTGACTTGTTTTAGGATAATTTCCTGTGAGAACATCTGCAAGGTAAGTGGGCTTAGCAAATTTGACTTTGATTGTATGGAGGGAAACATGGGTTGCAGACTGCAAGAGAACAAGTTGTCCACTAAATTGTGATGGTCTGGAAGTTGCTTGGGATCTTGAGTTTTAGGGCAGCATGCAACTGAAAACATGGCAACTGTTTATTTTGGTTGATGCTTCTTAATGGCCCTACATTGATAAAAGCAGCTGCCTTTGGGTTTTGGGAGATCAGGGTCGGATCACAAACAATGAAACAACTTGGGCTAAAAAGAAATGAATCGGATATACAGCTTTGCCAGTAGTAAAAACCTAAAAGAATCAGTATACATTTTTTTTTTTTCACAGGAATTTGTTATATCATTTCAGGAGACAGTAGTGGAAAGATATTGATCAAAAAACTGGCATGAAAGGGGCTTCCATTGCTGACACGTAACAGCTGTGGAAATTTTATCCTCCATTTCCTTGAGTCACTATAGAGTTTAAGTTCTAAGCTACAGGAATGATTTTGTGGGAATTCCTGGGTGATACAGTAGTGAGAAGTAGTACTGCTTTAGCTACAGACACTAAACTTGATTATTTCTTTACTAACAGAAACGTGGATTTTTCTCCAGGGAACTCAGTGTTGGTACTTTGTTTTCCGGTCAGTGAAGTTTTGCCATTGATGGAGCATGTAATAAGTCATGACCCCATAAGCTGTAACTATAGAAAACAACTTGTGTGTTGCTGAAAATTATGCTTCCTCTAGGAATTTTTGGAGGAGAGAGAACTGGGGGACTTGTTGCTATAGCAGTGCGTAAAATTTGGCCTACTATAGATGAATAACATTGGCATGGGATTTCTATGAAACACACCAGAATGTAGGTAAGAAATCAGGTGGTACATTTAAAGAAAGTTTAGCATGGCAGAGTGTAAATATCTTTTCTCCATCATCTGATTCTACCCATTCGCAAAAGAACAAAAGCCCATTCCCCTCCAAAAACTGTGCTGCTTCTCCACAAGTGATTAAGGGACTGGATCTCCATCCTAGGTTTTGACACAGCTCTTGTTGCTGATTTGTTTAATATCAGAATACAAGTCAATAGTGAACCACATTTGTCCTGTGTTAAATAGCTCCACAGAAATGGCACAGGAGATTAATTGGATGAATATGCTGAAACACAGTGTATATGAGTACATGTACTCTCTGCATTCCACTTACTTATGTTTAATGTATATTATTTATTTTGTAAGCTTATCAGTCCAGGTAAGAGAACGGATTTCTGAAAAGCACTTTGTTTTCCCTTTTCCTTGACTTCACTGAAGACAGAGACATGCTGGAGGCACCCACACTCTTTTATGCATATCTACTGCTGTTCATCAATCAGAGAGCCACAGTCAGCTCATCAAGGCACTTTGCAACCTCTGTAATGTGCAATTGCTGGTGATTTTTTTCCCCTTCCAGCATATAATTGCTCCATTCCTACTTTATCATAGATTTAATAAGATATTATTCTCAAGCATTCAAGTGCTCTTGCTAAAGTACAATTATAGCAATTATATTAAGGAAGGTTATGAGCTGAAAAAATGTACAAAGACTTATTTTGAAATGAGGTAATATTAGAAACACAAATTACATGAAGCTTGAAACTTGACCAAGAGAAAACAACTTAAAGAAGACCAATTTTTTGGAAGACCAGGATTTTTTTTTTTTTTTTTAATCATAAAGGTGTTGAAAGAATTGATGGTCTCACAACAATGCTGATTTGGAACAGAAAGAGGAATAAGATTGTTTTGTTCTCACCTTTGAGTAAATTAAGAGTGATTCCATTTGAGCAAATATAATTCTGCCAATAGAAAAACAAATGTAAATAGGACAAGAACTGACCTAGAGAAGTTTATCCTTCGGAAAGCTCTATGCACATGTCAAGTCTGATATTTTCTGTTTTCTGTGTTGAAAAATGCAAACCAAACAGGCCTCCCCTCGTTGTTTTGTTTTTTCTTTTTTTTTTTTTTTGTGACTTGAACAGCACGTGAAAGCATGTGGCACCCCAAATGTCATCTCAGTATGAATTACCTATATGCATACATTCTACTTGTACAGAAACCATAGCCCTTTGTGGGGCATTCTGCTGCTTCTTACTCCTCCACTTTGACAAACTAGACTTCAGGAGAAATAGTCATCGGAAAAAAGAGAGTCTGCAAAGCCATGACGTTTCGCCAGTACCTGACTTCTCTTAACAAAACTCTCATAGGCAGAACATAAACAACAAGCTGTATCTTTCAAGAACTGTTTGATATAGTTGAGTTTATGCTTGGTGCACCAGCAGCAGTCTGCCTTGTGCATCAGAAATAGACTCTGAGAGTGGCCTGATTTTATCAGGTCTACTTGTGTAACATCTATATTTCTGTGGGTTTTAGAGGAAATAGGGACATATGACTTTCTCAGTCACATTAGACTATTGACTGATCAAGTTACATGTTTTGCTTCCTACAGTGGGCACAACCTAATGCTTCACAGTTGCAAACAGCAGCTATTCAGATGTGGCCAACTTTAAGACAGAAAGTAGCTTCTGCCTGCTTCTATCACAGCTTTGAAAATGGAAACAAGTTATTCATATTCATTGAGTGTTAGTTAACATTATCTTAAAAACGTAGCTCTAAATACTTCCTGAATTTATATACTTCTTTTATCATTAAAAAATCATGTTATCATTCAAATCTCTTTTTGTAAAAGCAAAAAGTCATCTATTGTCTTTGAACCACAAGTCAGAAAAAATCTAAGTCCTCTTCTCCTGCTTCCTTCCATAAGCAAGATAATAAGATATTAACTGAGTGTATCTCAAAAATGAGAGAAGGGGAAGCTGCAGCCTGTTCTGCAAACATGACTGATGGAATGATTTCTGGTACTAAATTTTATTTAGTTGTAAATCTGCGTTGGCTTGAGTCCTCAGCCACCAACTACGGATTTAATCAATGTTTGGAGCTGGATGAATAATTCAATTTGATCTATTCTCTTTCAACTTGCAAAATCCATCTTTAGATTTCATCTCCCTCATGTATTTATCCACAAACTACCTGAATCCTTTCAAAGCTGTGCTTGTGTCTCCCTTCATGACGATGATTCCAATGACATGAGCAGGCTCTCAGTTCTGCAAAGGCTTCTACTTAGACAGAAACTAATGAAAAAGGCTGTGCAAGGGCAAATCCAAAAAATTCAGCCCTGATGTTTGAGTCTCTGTGTTTAACAGATATATGGGCGACATTCTAACAAGGGTGAACTGAATGGCACAGTTCCCGTGGACTTGGAGAATAGCGTGGTTTCAGATAAGGTCCCAATTCTGTCATGTGAGAACATAAAATTCAGACTTGCGGATGCAGTTTTGAAATGTGTTTTCCGTGTTCAGTGGTATGAAATGTCTCTTGTCCATTTAAAGAGAGAGTGCAAGGATAACTGATGTTGCATCATAAATATCTGTATGAACGCTTATTCAAACTGTTTTATATAGGTTTTATGCCAAAATCTTCAGGTTGATCTGGCTGAAATACAACTTCCTTACATTAAAGAGGTCAGATTAAGTTTTCTATTTCGGATGATTCGGAGTAAAATAATAACAGATGATTCATTCCCTCTTCCTAAAAACATAACTTGACCACTTAGATGCAATAGAAACTTGCCAGAACATGCTGTGATTTAGTGGTGGGGTTGCTAATTTGTTTGCAAGTTCAGAAAGTCTTTGCTGGAGCAGCTGTTAGGATAGGATGGCAGTCCTGCCTCTGGACTAAATGACCATCCTGCATTTGATAGTCTTTGTGTTTTGGGCTTACTTTTTGTGGTTCTGTTAGAACTCCATTGAGTTATGGGTTCAAGTTTATATGCCTCCTGTCTTTCATTCCCCATAAGACAGCAGTAAAAGCCAAGTAGCAAAAGTTTCTAGAAGCTGAGTAATGTTTCTTTTATTTTTTCTGTTTCTATGCATCTTCCATCCAGATCCCGCTATTTAAATAAACATATTTAGCTACTGACATCAACGAAATAAAATTACATGTTTTAAAAACAATCAAAATGTGACAGCAAATGGCATTGTGATGAAAAAGGCGTAATGTAGCTATATTGTGGGCACCAGATTGATGTTCTTAATTATTCATTTTCATGCTTTTAGGTGCTTGGATTTTTAATGTAATAGGTACCATTTTATCACATTGTTACATTTAGTGCCTTCAAGTGGATTTAGGAATATGCGTGATGATTTTTTTTTTTGGTAATCTGGCAACATTTGGATAAAATGCAGAAACAACATGTAAAATGACAGGCTGGTGAGAAGGAAGGCCAGATAGATGTAATTTCCACATCAGGGCGAATGTGTAGGCTAAACGAAGTTGGAGACCAGTTTTTTTCTTGCTTCTTGTGTTGTGACAGAGCTGCTGCAAAGCTTTCCAGCAATGTGGGAAATAATATTTATTTCTGTTGCAAAAGTCAGTGGTTGAGGCTAAGTCCAGAATAACTGCTCCTGATAATAGGTGGTGGCAAGAAAATCTGAGTTGAGTTCGGTTATTTACATTGCCCTCTCAACATATGCCCCCACCCTCCCTAGGACAACTTCAACCATCTTAGCTTACAAAGGCTCTGGGTTAGACAAAGGGCAGGAAAAGTTCTGCGGTTTTCCTGCCCTGCCTTCAGCTTGCTCTTCCAAGTTGCTGCAGTCCATGTAGTAGAGATGGAGATGGAGTTCTCTCTTGTATTCGTCTTCATCTGTATTTCTTCCTTCCCATCCAGTCTGACTGTTGCTGGCTTTGAAATGTATATTTATGTGGCACAGGAGTAGGAGGACATTTCTGTATCCTCATAAGAAAACTTTTTTTGACTGTGGAACATGACAGGAGGAAGCAGAAACAGGATCTATTTTTGATATGACTCTTTCCTCACCTGGTGAATTGGAGAAGAATAAATTCTCTTCTCCCTCAAGGATACCAGTCAGCAACATCTCACTGTCTCACTGTAGAAGGAAATCCATGCTTTCAGCTATCTATTTATGGAAACCAAATATCCATAAGAACCCAGTTGTCTGTAAGTCCATGGAAGAACAATACAGTTCACAGCAACTTTGTAGTACCTAATCCTTTTGAGTAGTTTGGGCACACATTTAAGCAGATTCACCTTTTTGCAGTGATTCTCTATCCTTTGTACAGAAATGACTGTAAATATTTCTGTTTACTCCTTTTGCCTTCTGGGCAAAGATTATATTACATTTCAGATTGTGATCAGAAAATTTCTAGTGCCCTCTGTTTAAATGCAATGGAGAAAATTTTTACTTTCATGGATACCACATGCTAGTATGGATCTAGCAGCTCAGTTCTTATTTATCCTTCAGACTATTAAGTCTGTCATATGTACTTCATGGGAAATAGAAATAACTTTGTTCCTCGCTGTTATGAAATCATTAGAAAAGC
The DNA here is from genome assembly GCF_036013445.1 of Caloenas nicobarica. NCBI lineage: Eukaryota > Metazoa > Chordata > Aves > Columbiformes > Columbidae > Caloenas > Caloenas nicobarica. Next base: position 99,080,934 of record NC_088247.1, read on the forward strand.
TGAGGTGCATTTGTAATGGCTATCCATTAATATAATAATTATATTCAATAATAGGCAACTTGCAGGCTTGTATTTTCTAAATAATGTTACTGAAAGAGCCACCAGTCTTGGTCTTTCCAAAGTTCTACGGAGCTTTTGCCTTCCTTCAGATGAAGGCAGTCAGAGATGTTCACAGCACCCACACCATCTGGAATGCACTGCCCAGCAGCACCGAAAGAGAAATAACTATTAGATTAGCTCTTGATTCAGCTTATTTATGTGTTGATGTTTCTTGGGTGAGATTTCTCACCTCTTTATGACACCAAAGTAGATTTGAGCCTTATGACAGAAGTGCTGAGTGGGTGGCAGGGACGTGAGCTATGTATGGTGCCAGTCTTGCTCCAGAGACGCTCTGCGGATGGCACTCAGACTCATCAGAAAGGCTCGCTATCATTTCCTAATGTCACATTCCCATCATCAAGCAAAACAGCTTAACCTAATGCAAACAACATGTGCAAGATGTTTGAGTGTCTGGTGTCACCTATTTGATACATAAATATTTAAATATTAACTTATGGCATATTGTTTTTCTGACATGCAGCCCTGTGTTTTTCTAAGACACAGCAGCTATCCATCTGCCTCAAGTATACAAAAGCATCCATATTTTCTAAAACTGAAGTGTGCTCTCATATAATTGAAAAAAGTTCTAGTTGTTTTCTGAAAAGTGACAGTAAATAACTCCATTTTCATGCTAGGGATATTGAGTTATGCTGTCTCTTTCCAGTGACACAGTCTCACAGTCTTTGAATTAATCCTGTCTCCACAGACCTGTTGGGCAGAGCGAGTTACTGCAGATCTAGCTGCACAGAGCATCCGTCTGATTCTGTTCATCCAGGAGGAACAGAATCCAGCTCTTAAAATCCGTCATTGGCTATGCTAAGGTTGGCAGTGTGCAAGCATGGATGAAGAGATCGGCTGCTTAAGGAAAGACTGGTTCTGTGTGCTTTGGAGGAGGATGATCTTATAAGGAAAAATGAATGCAGTAAATAGCTGAAAGCTGCTGCGCCAGACTAAAACAGGGCAGAACAGGATTGCTGGTGTCCCAGATTTCTCCCTTTTCGTGCTCCGTTCTCTCCTCCAAATTGGCAGCTGTTTTTGTGAACGCTCATTCCTTCTCCTAGCCATTGGCTAAGAGGCCATTTCTAGGACTGATCCAATATCATTCAAGATGAGAGTGCTTTTCTTAGAAACACAAGTTGTTGTGATACTTCTATCCTTTCCCCTAAAACCCAAATATATCTGTATGTCATGCTGCTCCCTGTAAAAAGGCAGTAATGGCTCAGTTTTCCTTCCCAGGCATTTTATGGCTCTAGCATAAAGGTTATTCTAACATCAACTTTGTGACTGCCAGTAGAGTTACCTCACAGTTACACAGATTTTCCATGGAGACATAGGGCGTCTTATTCCTGGGGGAAACTCCAGCTTAGCAGCAAGGTAAGACTGTGTTAAAACTGAAACTACGCTAATTGCATAGTCTACCTCATTACCTTAGGCTTCAACCTTTTCTGAGTCATCTGTTGTTTGCTTTTTCCCTTGTGAAGTAATGAATCTGTACTTTCCTTTGTTTTTCACTTAATTTTGAAGTATTAATAGAACCTTTTCTTGCATTTGTGTGATATTTCTCCATATTCATCCTTAGTCCTGCCACCTTTTCACACTTTTTGTGTAAGTCCTCATCTCAAGTATTAACGAAGAGAAATTTTATTAAGAATTGCTACAAATTATTTAATTTCTTTATAACAAGTACATAATTCTGGATATTCTTCTACATAAAAATAGTTGCATAAATGCCTAAATTAATTTTGATCTTGCAAGTTCTTGTCACACTGAATGCAAAGGATTTTCTCTTCAGTTTTGAATTTTGTCACTTTTTACTTTCACTGCAGCTGTGGTTGTGTGTCAGTGTAGGTCAGTGCAGTATGATGTTCCTATTGTATAACCATACTTTTTGTGCCAACATGTGTACATGGATGTCTATGTCTTTAAAAACATGATTTTGCGTCTAAAATCCTCAACTCAATTCCTGTGGATTTTTTTTCCTTCCCATTTCTTGGATGAAAACAAAATCATCAGCTCAAATATTTTAATTATACCTGAAATCAGTGGTGCCACTAGTACGGTTATGCCTGTGATGCTGTTGAAGGTACATGCATTCAAACTTTTACCTTCCAACTGTTATTAGCACTTTGTAGGCATTACATGACTTTTCTGTAGCTGATGTGTAATTCAGGGACTGAAGTACAGAGCAGGAACAGTTTCATCCCTAATTCTTCCAGCTATGACACAGTTAGGGTACCTTATTTTGCCCAAGTATTTGTATCTGGAGAATAGAATAGAGTCAGCATTACCTCGGCAAAATGATATGAGATTCAAAAGAGAGGCATTATGGAACCTGTACAGAACAGATAGGACTGGTTAGATAAGACTCATATGTCTTTGAAGGGAGATGAACTTTTATTTAGAAAAATAGTTTATATTTCTAACTCCTAAGAGCTGGATGTGGGAATTTTCCAAAGTGCTGTTTTGCCACTGATTAAGAAAAATACTTTTAACATTTTGCTAGTGACATAATGATGCCACTTTTTCAGTTTGTACTTTTTCTTTATCTGTATAAATAGCAAACCTAGTATGAATACATAAAATATTACATTTTTTTGAAAGTTACAGCTTCACAGGTCAAGGGATTTGATGTCTTTATCTAAATAAGTCAAACATTTGGTGTTTAAATAAAGACAGACACAGATTCAAAGAGCGAACTACTGGTTTGTTTATCTGAGTTCATTTAGAACTTGCATGCTGAAATGCTAAAATTGACTGTAATACCTTTCACGGATTAGAGGGTTTATAACCTACCTATCAGCCTATTTTCAGGAATTGTATCTGACATGAGGACTGATAGCTAGAAGATAAGAGGTAGCAAACAACAGCTTACAAAAAGCTGATTCACTGCACAGCAGTGTGTGAGCGCTCCTTGATCTGTTTCAGGACAAACAGACAGTTTAGTTAAAATCAACTCCAGCAATGCCTGGAACTCATCTGTTTGACTTGGTGTTGAAGCAGGAAAAAGACTGACTTTCAGGTGCAAGTGAAAGAGGCGTTAGGAAGATGCTGAGGACTGATTATTGTGGTGGGTTTTAAAAAAATTATTACTATTATTTATTTATTTATCTATCTATTTTCCCTCTGGAATGGACTAAGAGTGCTCATGGGATGGAACTTTGAGTGAGCAGCTTTGCCATGCGCCTGGGTGCCGAGCCCGCAGGAGCTCGCAGCCTGTGTGGGCAACCTGCTCTGCCCTTGGGCCGCCTTTGTCCCTGTGCACTGGCTTCAAACCCGGGCCATGTTTAGAGTTGGCCCATTTTCTCAGATGCTGGGAACTGAGGCCAGTTACTCCATGTGAGGAAGTAAGTGGATGTCTTTAGCCTGGCATTTATAGTAACTGGCTGGTGTTAATAGTCCTGTGATGTGAAAAAGGGCAAGCGTTTCCTGCTCATCTTTTTTGGTAGCTTTCCATGCTTTAGGTGTCAGACAAACATCTGAACTTTGTTGAACTCTGTAAACAGGAAAGTCTTTTATTACCTTCTTCAGAGAAGGGCAATTTGAGTAATTTGTTTTATTTTTTACAAAACGTCAACGGGTTTATGTTTGGTGGTAGAAGACCAAAAAGGCATTTGAAACTTTAAATGTTTTCTTGTGTTGTCTTCTATCAGCTAGTATAGCACAGTAAACCTTTCTCTGATACATTAGGGAAAATGCTTCCAGGGTCTATTCCAAGGTTAGGCGTATATTGCTACTACGACCAAAACCATAGATTACTATGCATATATATTGCATGTAAGTGAGCGATGTGGTTTTGGTACACCATTCGAAATTGTCTGTATTTTCACGCTCTAACATTCCATCAAAAAAAGAAAACAGGAGTTGATTAATGGAGTTTTTAATGGAAAAGGAGAAAAAGATAAAGCCATTTTGAGAGTTTAAGAGTATTCTTGAATTCTGTTGAAATGAATAATTCAGGCTTTTTGGGGAATATGTTACAACTGCAAATTGCAATCAGCACAGGAAAAAAAATGACAGATAAATAGTTAAAATGTGGAATAAGGAAAAAATATGCCTCGATCATTTTTTAATCTAAAATTGCCTTATCTGAGACTGAAATCTTCTGGGCCATCTGAAATAAGTGCCTGCTACAGAGAGACTACAGAGATCCTGAAAAAAACATTTTTGGGAATAGAGTTGGGGAGAAGAGGGCAGGGAAAAGAAAGGAAGGAAATAAACCATGAGGACAAAAATGTAAATTAATATGAGATCTACTAGCTGTAATATTTTTTCAGTTCATAGAACATTCAATGACTACAGGATTAAGATTGTGACAGACATGGTATCACAGTTATGGGCGCATAATCTTGGACTACAAATGAAATTTGCATTATTTTATCAAAGAAAAGATAATTTGATCTGCCCTAGTTCTCAGGAGACAATCCAGCAGAGTTCCCATTCCTCTAGGAATTCCAAGAAAACCTGTTAATTAGTCTCTGATTCAGAGACTCTGATTCTTCCCCCACTCTGGTTTTGCACTCGAAGATCTTCATTAACTGAGTCATATTAAGTGAATTCATTTCATACATTCCTAATTATTGTCAGTACCCAAGAGCGTGCACACTAGATTTACAGAGAGTTGTAGCAATTGCTCACAGAAACGAGTTACACAACTTACAGAAATGGGAAATGAGAACAGGCAATTTGTGTGCTTGTGTAATAACCAAATGATCAAAAATGGCTTAAGTAAAGAGAATTGATCATCTGAAAGCGTTTCTGTAGACATGCACACCAGGAGAATGTTTTTGTCTGTAGAAAAAAGCCAAGCAATCAAACCAGAATTTGAGCAGAAAAGCATGCTATGTGGAAAATCTTTCTAGACAATTTATGCTTTCGGCTCAGTATTGGGCTCGCTTTAACTGTCTTTGATGCTTCTTTTAGTTCCAAGAACTTCCTACTTATTTTTGACCTAAAATTCTTGAGACTTGGTCTGTGGGATTGATTTTTGTTGATTCTTAGGTGGCAGCATTTACATGTTTGTTTTCACAGAAAGACAGAAAGCTGGATCAAAAGATCTGTATCACTTTAAATTAAATGGGAGTAGAGGAGCATTGTCTATCAGAACTGTTCCTGTAAGCAGTTCCTTACAGAGTAGGTAGGATCCTGTACTTAAAATGCATAAAGCCAGAAAACATTCTCTAATTTAAAGAATACATTGCACTAGTGACTTATTAAGAAATAATACATAACTAAATCTTGCTGCAAGGCAGATTTTCCTTTGATTTGTATCTACATCATCGTAGCTGTCAGGCTCTTGCTAAGTATAAAGTTTTAAAGTTAATTAAAATTACTACTATGATATTATTTTATTTGGTCTTTGTCAACTACAACTCGTATTTCCAGCTTGTCACTGTGAACGAAAACCAAGAAATCAAATTAAAAAATGTGGTGCTCTAAAATATTTCCCTGGCTTCAGACGTCAGGGCTTTAGATGAAATGTTAACTATTTTAGAGCTTCTGGTGGAAAGTTATGAAAATGAGATATGTGAAACTGTTGACGTATCTATCACAAAGAGTCACATATGGCACATCTTCATCTTAAGAGGTTCTACGAAGGTCTTAAGACATGACATCATGTGACTGGCCATGAGCACTATAATTATTTTAATTCTGTCATATATGGGTCTATTTCCAAAGTCTGGGCCCAAATTACCAGCCTGTGAAATTCAGAAGCAAAGTTCCTTTTTAATTGAATAGAGTGGGAATGAGTTCTGTGTAACACAGCCTTCAAAATCAGCTTTTTTTCAGATAGTTTTGTTTTTGTCTGGAAGAGTTAGTCCATTGGCCATAAAAGAATTTGGATTATAAATAGTGGATTGCAAATCAACCACAAACAAGTGTTCCCAAGGATCAAGACAGACTTTTTTTTCCTGACTATGATATTCCTTTGTTTGTAAATGCATACTATTTACAAGAGGATTACAGAATGTTTAAGAGAGATGGATAGTTACATTCATTCTCTTAACCCCTCACCATATATTCAAATATTTAAAAAGGTATACCAGAAATTTAAGAATGAGGTTATATGGCTCCCATGTCATCACGTTACTTGAAATAGTATTCTTTGTCCGCACTGTTATGTGACTGTTGTGACAATTACATTTCCACAAATTATGACTAACAGACCAGTTTTTCTGTGTAAGATTCCTATGTGATATGATTTTCTAGAATTTGGAATAATGATGCCATATTATTTTTTCTGAGGAATTCAATAGAAATATAAACAACATGCTTCAGATTTCTGACACCTGAACTTGGGAAATCTGTGTACAGCTGAGGGTAGGGAACTAAATAAATCAGGGTCCTTTTTCAAAATTTATAATTGGGATAATGACAATACTGCAGCCCACAGGGAGGAAGAGTGAGTTGGGGAGACATGAAGAATTAAATTTCTAAAAAAAGTTATAGAAAATAAAATCGAACTTTATAAAGATTGTGTTATTCCCTTTTCCCTTGTCCTAATCAATAACTATTGATACAGTTGAGAAAAGATGCTTAAAAGCCTTGTTTGTGACTGCTACTTAGGAAACTCATATATTAAAAAATAAATTGTAGCAATGTATGTCTTCCTTCTTTAAACAATGGAGAAAATTGTATACTTTGAGGCACACCTGACTCCAAAACATACTGGGGATCTTTCAGCAGCAATTAGAGTGCATGCTGCATATGTATGTTTCATGTGAATGATGCTCAAGAAAGGAAGAATTAATGGGAACACTGATTTTCATCTATTCATTTATGGTAAAGAAGCAGTGGTCTTTTAAAACCTTCTAGAAATACAATAATTCAGTCTTTCAAGGGACTCTGGGTGATTTTGGTTCAGGTTTCTAAGAGCTTCCTGATCTGTTCAATCATTTGCCCTTTGTAAAGCACTATGAAAATGTAAAACATTATACAAATGCCATGTGTCATAACTAGTAACCCACTGGTTTACTTTTATGTGTACATTGAGTATTTTGGACAGGAAATACAGAGAGAGAAGATACGTGTACTTTGGAAGAGAATATGATGAAATGACTTGTTCAGAAGACTCCTCAAAGGCAGCCATAAAGGAACTGCGTTATCTTAGAACAAAAGCATGGTGACTTCTGAATATTACATCACCAAATGAGGAACCCACAAGCAAGACATAATTTTTACTGTAAGTACTACTACTATACACAATTACTTAATTTAGTTAAACTTTATGGTTTTTAATCTGTTTCCATAACATGAGATGGTGGACCAGAATGTTGAATTAAATTAATTGATTAATAATTAAATCAGAAAAAAACCTCGATGACACACATCTCTGTTCTAAATAAAGGCGTCTTAGTTAATGGCCTTTCTATTGAAATGTTGCTTTTGTAGTAAGATCTGTTTAGAAACCACACTTGTGTACAGATTGAAGTTTTGCTGTATCTGAACGGCATAATTTAGGCAAATTGTGTCAGTTATTCAGTATGCTGTTACTGAGAATGCTTATTCGGGAAGTTGGAGGTGTCCTTAATTTTGCACTGATCACAAATATGACTTAAGTACTGTGTATATTTATTTACATATAACAACCTGATGATTAATTTGGAGCTTGGAGATTGAGAATCTGTGGAAAAGACTGATCTTTACCCCAAGAACTGATTTAAAACATTCTTTCATTTAAACATGTTAGTGTGAGTAGTCCCTACTGCAGTCAGATATTGGAGGTCCTTGTGTTTTTATTTGGGAATTATCAGCAGGTTGTGACTGGAAAGTTTTCTTAGGCCCTGAGGAAAACCCTAGACAAAATCTGAGAGAGAAAAAAGTAATGCTTTAGTGCTTAAACTGCATGAAAGAGGAAAATCTGTTTGCAGATCTCTGTCAGACTAGGAACTTGCACTATAGGTTTCTGAGTTAGAGATGAGTCTTCAGAACCACCACAAAAGGAGCAGTTCTGGGTTTAGAATTTTTTTTTTCCTACCAAAAAATAGTTTAGAAAAAGTCTGCTTCCTTCCAATGTGATGTATGAGTGGGTTTTGTTTGTGAGCAGGAATTTTCTCCTTCTGCTTGGTTGTCTGTAGTCCTCACAGAGCATAAGGGTTAACATAATCTTGAGTAATTGTGTTGGGCTGGGGATAAAAAACCTGCCACCTTCACAATGGAAGCTTTAGTGCCAAGTAACAGAACTTGATTCTTTGATGCAGTTCTGTGATTTGCAGAGTTATGTGACTCCATTGGATCACTGCCTACTGTTCAACATTTCTGCCCAGCAGTGTGCCGAGGTGGCCCAAAAGGCCAACAGCATCCTGACTTGTATCACGAATAGTGTGGCCAGCAGGACCAGGGAAGTGATTGTGCCACCATACTCGGCACTGGTGAGGCCGCACCTTGAATCCTGTGTTCAGTTTTGGGCCGCTCATCATAAGAGGGACATTGAGGTGCTGGAGAGAGTGCAGAGGAGGGTGACGAGGCTGGTGAGGGGCCTGGAGCACAAGTGTGATGAGGAGCGGCTGAGGGACCTGGGGCTGTTCAGCCTGGAGAAAAGGAGGCTGAGGGGAGACCTGATCGCTGTCTGCAACTGCCTGAAAGGAGGTTGGAGCATGGAGGGGGTTGGGCCCTTCTCCCAAGTAGCAAGTGGTAGGACGAGAGGAAATGGCCTCAAGTTGTGCCAGGGGAGGTTTAGATCGGATATTAGGAAAAATTTCTTCCTGAAAAGTGTTGTCTGGCATTGGAACAGGCTGCCCAGGGCAGTGGTGGTGTCACCACCCCTGGGGGTGTTTAAAAGGCAATTAGACGAGGTTCTTAGGGACATGGTTTAGTGCTAGAGTTAGGTTATGGTTGGACTCGATGATCCTGAGGGTGTCTTCCAACCGAAATGATTCTATGATTCTATGAAAGTGAACTAGAATTTATCTTTCTTTTAAATGCTTAATTATGCTGAAATGATGCCTTCCAAAATACTTAACTCTTCTTATTGAAGGACCACTTTTCCTTGAATTAATTGAATCCTTTATCATGTACTTCTTTTACTACTTTAAGGTGTGTACTATGGATGTGAATGTTCAAGCTGGAATTACTGACTAAAAAGCCCAGCCTATGGTAATTTCTCCTTGTGTTACTTTCTTTCCCTCTCTGGTCTCTCACGGAACCAATGATTGCATACTTTTATCTAGAATTAGTTTAATTTCTTTCTGAAGCCATGTCAGAGGCTTTAGGTAACCTGCCAACCCTTAGCATTACAGCTGAAGAGTGTAATTTCAAAACTTTAGGAAGCTGATGAGCTCAAGAATTTGTTTTTAAATATTGAAAACAAACACACCATCACCACCAATAACTTATTTTCTGTCAATTTTTATCCCGTGGTTCTAAAGAGTATGGAAAACAGCTGAGGTAAGTTATGCAGAGGTACCAAGAATGCTGTAGCACCCAAGGGCAGCTGTTCCGTAGCCTGCAGCACCACTACAAAGTCATGACAAATGAAGAATACATTTGCAAAGTCTAAAGGAGACCTCAGGCAGGATAAATGTAATTATACAACTAGAATTTAAGTAAGGTGTCAGGACCACCTGGGAAGGAAAGCGTTGCTTTCTGTTAGTAGGGTGTCAGGCAGGAAATGTTTTTAGATTATTTACTACACAAAGTAACCTACAGTGCAGTCGTAATTTAAAATGATAGAATACTAAAGAGAAAAATGTACAGTGTCAGTAATTTTCAACCTAGTAATGAGGCATAATGGTACAGACCCATCATGCTATATTACGTAATTTGCATTTTATAGAATGCATATAACTTCAGTTATTTGCTGTCTGTTGGGTGAAATTGCACCAACTTAATATTTAAAAACAAAAATTACTTTTCAAGAGAAAATACAACGAAGTATCAACTCTATCCTCTCTGAAATGTAAGTTTTATATAGGGGCTTGGATTAGTAGGACACAATCCTTCTCTTCGTCTATCCGTGACATTAAATCTGAAGGATACATTAGAATACATCTCAAAAGAGAGTCTGTGCATCACATATAACAGGAAGGTGGAGTTAAATATTAACCATGGGCTTTAGTACAAAATGTTTTCATATGAAAAACAAAACATAATACAAACAAGCCAACAAGATCAGATGTGATTCGCTTTGAAGGTTGTGTGCAATGGACATTTAATCTGTACATCTTTAGGGTTATTGATGCTCTTTCAGTATTTGCAATACAGGTGTTACCAGAAAAGCCATAATCTAAAATGAGAAAGGTGCCTTAAGAGCAGAAATGAGGAAAAATCATAAACAGCTTCATATCACAAACAGCACCTCAACTTTTTTCTCTGAGGATACTGGAGAAGCTAAGGTGAAAGTCTTTTAAGAGAATGGAAAAGAGAAAATATTTCTCATATTTCTGAATGTATTAGAAATAGGTATTATGTTTGAAAGCAAAGGAGAAAAAGTAAAAGGCTGTCCCAGAACTGGCACTTATTGTTTGACTAGCTGTTCGCGTTGCAAATATTTTTGGTATATCCTAGGTCATGCTCCCTCCAAATGGATGAGGTTTTATTCTTGCAGCCTTTGTTCCATTATTCCATTGATCTTCAAATTTTCTAGTTTTCTAGATTAGTTAAGGAGCTGCATGAATAAGTATAGCCAGGCATTTGTCAGCCCACTACAACTGTAAGGACTTAGTTTGCAGAGATTATTTAAATTCATGTACACTTAATATGTGTGCTTGGTGTTTCTCCTGGTCCTTGGTGAGAATTCTACTGGTCAAGACTTTAAGTTTGGAAGTATATCAAGTGCAGAAACAGGAGAAAGCTGAAAATTGTCTGTGAGAAGATAATGAGATAGATTTTGAAAAAGATAGAGCAAAAAGACGGAAATGAATTCCTAATAACTGTAAAGTATGAAGTAAAGAATATAAGCAGTTCTGACAAAGCAAGTTTGAGAAGTTGAGAGGCATCATGTTGAGAAGAAGCAGAATTTTTGTACATTTATTTTAATTTGATTGAGTGACTTAGATAAAATAGATGGTAGTTTAATTTTCTCATATGTATATCCACTTCCCATCTTAATTAATTTGTAATGAAAAGAGAGGATTTGCTTCCTACATGCACTTCTGGAAGAGAAAGGAACCACTCAATGCTGGCAGGCAAATTCCTATAACATTCCACGTGGTATAATGCTGAGATCTTCAATATGATGCGGTAAACCACAAAACAAGATGAAGACAAATACCTTTTTGGCCTTCTTCCACTGTTTTATTAATTATATCCTTCTTTATTTTTGACTGGTGAAAAGGAAAAAAATGCATGATTTAAAGTAGACATGACCACTTTTTTTCCATTTCGTGTTTTGAAACAATACTTACTACCTGAAACATTATAGTAAATGCATTGACTTGTCCATGCATGACTTTTGAGTTACTCAGAGAGCACATCTTTCTAAAGGGTGGTCAGAGTGGGCTGGGAGAGGGATTATTTTATTCATGCAGTGTTTTCTGCAAAGACAACATGCAGGTTAACAGTGAAATGTAATACATTGTAGTCCAGGATTCCACTGTGGTCTAGCACAAGTTTGCTGGGTTTTTCTTCTGCCTCCTCTTTCACATGCCCAGGATTTTAGTCCAGGATCTAAAAATTCCTTTCCTAACTGTTCTGTCTGCATGCTGTGGCTAATCAAACCCTTAAAATTTGGGCAGGTTCAGGTTCCTGTAGATACAAACAAACCAAAATGTTTGGGCAAAAAAATCCAATGTGATTTTTCTGAATAAGCACTGGGTAAAAGTAGCCATGACTTTGAGTTTTGGCCTCCTGAAGCCTTGCTGCAATAGCACTCTATTAAGTCAAAATCGGTGGCAAAAGTTACAGAACATCAGCGTATCTTCAGTGTTCAGCTTCTGTTCCTCGTCTTGTGGAAGGAAGTGGAGCTCAGCTTGCTTTGGTCACTATCTATTCTTTGAAATAGTATGACTAGCACTTAGTGGATTAAGCAGATGCTGTGTTCTCGGTCAATTACTGTAACTGTGAAATGCTGCTCTGCAGCTGTGCAAGGATATGGCATCAAAGCAAGTATTTCTAGTGGTAGGACAAAGGGAAGATGAGTGACCGAGAGCCAGCGGTGACGAGGCTGTGACAGGTAGTCCTCAGCCTGTGTGGACTGGGGAAGAAGAGAGAAGAACTGAGTGCTAATCCAGGCAAGAGAGACCCCGTTGTCAGAAAGGGGTGCCTGGTGACAGGGCTTTCTGCAGAGAGCTTTTTAACTCTCATCTCCATCAAACTAGATCAAACCAACCTTTGTACAGCTCTGCAGCTTTCCATCCCTGCATGCTTCAAAGAATTTAAGTCCTTTCTGTGCTTAGATTAAAGCAACCCCACTTCAGTAAAATAAGAGACAATTGTGACAGATCGAGTTCTGGATTGTTACTCAAATCCTGTTGCTGAAACGCCGATAACTTACAGTGTAGCATTAACAGTAAGGTTTTTTCTTTCTTAAACTTTAGTAAAATTAGCTCTGCAAATGGAAGACTATTTCTTTTAATTCTTGAAACAAATCCCTCGCATTGTAGGGAAACCTAACTAATCGGGTTTTTTTGGTTTTTTTTGTTTTTTTTTTTTTTAGAAGACTCGTGTGTTCTGTGTTATGTAACACTGAAAAAGATTTTCAAAATTGCTCTCTAAAATATGCTTTACACACATTCTGCAAGAATCTGCACTCTCAGATCTATAAAGACATGGCGTTTCTGGCCGTAAAAGCAAAACTCCTTTGCCAGTCCATAATGTTTTAAGCAGAAATCCATTTTAACTACTACATTTATTTTGGAAAAATATTAAGTTAAAAAGAAAACTCGGGACACATGAACCGAAATGAAACAGCAAAAACATTAAATTGCCATCTAGTGAGCTTGCAGCATCAAATTTTGCACAGTTCTAGTTAAAAAAGTATAGATAGAATCAGAATGTTTTAAAAAATAAAAAGAAGATAATTTCTTTGCTCCACAATATCTATAATGCTTTTAACTAATGCCTAAGTTAAAATGAAGACATTTTCTCCTCTCCCTAGTGTGCATAGTAAATATCAACCTAGATGGTGTGCTGCTTTTTTTCTTAAATTGAAGCTAAAACTTCAGAGCTTCATTATTTTCCTGGATGAATAGTCCTCTGGTAGCAGGTAAATGTACATGTGTCCAGGGGCCACAAAGTAGCACTTCCAGGCAGACTTCTAGTTTTAACTTTGGAGCCACATCTTTGATTCTGGCTTATGAAACAGATTTACAAACAAGCAACAACAACAAAAGTCTACTTAGAAAGTCTGCTTGCAGCAAACAAGAAACCGCGCTCTGGAAATGCGTTGTTTATGTGGGGTTTATGGCAGTAAAGTGATCATCATCAAAAACTTCAGGTTCAATTTTTGGGTCAAATTAAAGGCTACTGCCATAATCTGAAGTGTCTTACTTTAGGGAGTCTTCAGGGATATCAGTATATCCCATTACTAGTTATTTAAACATTAGCCTGACCTCTGTTAGATGAAGAACACCTGTTGCTGGTTACATGAAACAAAAAGTCTGCCACTTGTTTTTAATTTTGAATCTGCGTATAAAACAATGTGAAAGCCTAAAATATATCCTAATATCTCTTTGGATCTCAATTATTTTTTTTGTCTTAGTCTTGGACTCTTTACAAGTTAAAATAGCCACTTGTTTAAAAGCTTGATGGTGAAATCAAGTGATTCAAAATACATAAACTTAATTAGGAAACTATTTTATTTACTTTGGGATCAGGATTAATTGTAATATAATGCTTTTTACTGAAGATATGTGGTGGGAAGAGAAGCTCAGAGAAGAATAACATTTTTTCCACAAAATGAATTAGTAGTTTTAGTTGTTGTTGTACTGGAACAATATGTTAGACACAGATAGACCAGCTGGAAAGCAACCTAAGGGAGTTTAAAACCTCAGTTTTTCGTGCTACCCAGTAAGTATATAAGTCTCTGTATATAAAATCGGTGGGATTCTATACAGGCATAGGAATCCATCCAGAATTGATGGACAATTAGAAGAAACCCTGCCAACCCTATGTTCTGTGATTCTGTGATACTAAGCCGAAATATATTGCTTCTTTCTGTATTTAACATAGAGCAAGCCTTGCAACAAAGATGAAAAAAAAAAATCATTTCATATGTTTGTACTAAACCTGTTATGCATAGATTACTTAGGAGAAAAATTATTTTGACTGGTTCTCTTTCTCAAAGATTTGAAGCAATGTATGATGTATCGTATTATGAACAGAGTTTGTTAATACCAGAAAAACTTTTTTAACAGTCACTTGAATGATGGAGTGGTGGTTGTTGAACTGTTCGTTTGAAAACTCATTGAGCACAGAAATCACAGTCTCTCTGTTTTTTATCCCTTATGCCACTAAGAAATGCTTACTGTTTTGTTGTTCTGTCTTCATTTTCATCATGTTCCAAACCAGAAATGTATCGCTGTCTAAAAATATGTTGGTAGGTAATAGAGAAAGGCAAGTGAAAGGTCAAATCTCTTGCAAACTGGTAAAACCACATAACTTAAATTTAAATAGAAACCCCATCATATGACCAGACATAAACAACTTAGGGGTTGTAATATAATTTATAAAAGAAAGAACATTATCATTAGGGGTGCCTGGGACTGTAGCACGGATGAATAAGGCAAAATTTCCATTGACTTGCCTTTAGATGTGTTCTGGGTTCTCGTTTGGTTGAAGTAAGGGCATTTGTTTGGATTTTCTCTGCTGCATCTAATATCTCTTCTATTTTGGGCACTCTTCACAAAAAACACACATAGAAAACAACAAAAACTCCTCAGTGGGAGATATGCCTACATAATGATTTTTTCTTGCTAATATTGCCATTATTCAGTCAAATAGATCTTTCAATTTTCCCACCTACCATTTGCTTTATATTTGCTTACAAAACAGCTTAAGTGCTTTGTGTGTACTTATGTACACACAGGAAAGTTAGCGTAATGCTAAAGAAAGTGCTGACGCCATGCTCTGTTTTCTCAGAGTTGTAACTTTACCTCCAAAGGACTCATAAGTGGGTGCTCCAGGATCCCTTCAAAGTCTCCTTCTGCCCCCATTCCTTGATTGATGGGGCTAGTTTCAGAGATGTTACCACCACACCAGAAGTGGCAGGAGGGATGCAGAGGCTGTACCAGAGGTTGTGAAGGTGGCCTTTGTCAAAGGGAGGACAGGAGCCTAGATCGCATCCCCATCTATATACATGTGGCCTGAGGTGGTGCAGCCTCAACAACTCTGAGAGTTGAATCTTCACCCACTTTTTGGACCCTTCGTCAGGGTCTAAGCCAATGAGGCCATGACAGCTGTTTGCTGTACATGCCGAATCACACATATACCAGAAGAGATGTGTGCTCAGCCTCAGTGTTCCTCTCGCATGGAGAAAGCAGAACCTTGAACAGCTGGTTACACATTGGAATAAGAGACTGTGTTTGACTGTTGCGGTGGCAGTGCTGCCCGAACTGCTGCTGTTCGACTTGCCTGTAGAAAGGGAGGCCGATCAGCAGCGACTGTGAGCTGGCTGAGCCTGGTGTACGTAGTCTGATCTCTCACATGAATAAGCATTTGCTTCAAAAGAAGTCCAGGCAGGCAGGAATCAAACATTGGAGCTGAGAGCAAGATATTGAAAATCACAGTGAACTTGTATTATATACATTTTTTAAAGTTGTGCTATCTCCAGTATAACTTTGGCGATTGCAAAGAAGCAAATCAAATACTTAAACAATAGCCATGACCAATTCATGTAGGAAAAGATTTCTGAAGTTTTTTGAGGCTTTTTTTTTTAAAATGTTGTGGTGCTTCAGATGAGACATCAACTAATTTTAAGGAATTTTGAAAACCATTGGCCAAGAAGAGTAAAAAACCACAATCACAGAAATAATCTGGTCTGAGGCTGCAGTAGAAAGATGTATAGCCCCTGTTGCTGATGTATATGCAGAAATTTGATGAAAAGTGATAGGCATCATCATACTTATGCTTTAATTTGGAAAACCCACATAAAGAACAAAGTGTAGGAGACTAAAAGTAAAATCCTATTAATGTATGAGTTGCTGCTACTTGGATTTGATGACCTCTGGAATGCAATTTGCTATGAACAGAACAGTCGCAAGAAAATGGCAGAGAAAGGCCTCAGTGAAGAGCTCTGCTGACATAGCTCAGCCCCAGTGTAGTCAGTATTTCAGAATATGAGCTGTGCTTTGCCATGTGTCTTCTGGGCCACGATCATCTCTCTTCATGCTGTCAGCAAACACAGAGAGGCAAGGCAGAGATGCTATATCTTCCCCTGTTCTTTGGATGTGCTGCTCGGAGCTGAGTCCTTTTGGAGACTGTGGCAATTACCACCCAATGGGACAGCAGCAGCTTTCTGGTGGTTCTGTGACTTACTGAGAAATGTCCAACACTCAGCCTGTGCAACAAAAGCCACTGAACCCAAGCAGAAAGTAACAGTACTTGTCCTCTTCAAGGTGGGACTGAATTCTTGCCTTTGCCAAAATGTATGATCGGACCAGACTCCTTTCAGTGGTGCCCAACAATAGGATGAGGGGCAATGGGCACAGAGTAAAACACAGGAGGTTCCACCTGAATATGAGGAGAAACGTCTTCACTTTGAGGGTGCCAAAGCCCTGGAACAGGCTGCCCAGAGAGGTTGTGGAGTCTCCTCTGGAGACATTCAAAACCTGCCTGGACACATTCCTGTGCGATCTGCTCTGGTGAACCTGCTTTAGCAGGTGGGTTAGACTAGATGATCTCCAGAGGTCCCTTCCAACCCTAAACAGCCTGCGATTCTTTGAAAAGGAAAATTAAGTGTAAAACTCCATTGAATTCAATACTGACACTCAGTGAAACCAATGTTTCACTGCATATACTTAACCAGACAGTTTTAATTCATCATTGCCTGGGCACTGCACCTGGACTGTGTAACCATTTGCCTGTATAGCAAATCTTCTGGGAATCTCTTCTTTAGCTGCTTAGGGCAGCTAGAGAGTCTTGGAGAGCCTTGGATCTCTTGCTACATAAATGCAATCAGATTAAAAAAAAATCCCAAAGAAGCAAAATAACCCATGCCTTTTTACGAAGAGTAAGAAAAATTAATTTAATGAACATGGAATTGGTAGCAATGGTAAGCTTCTGGTATTCTTTAAAAATATGCAATATGTATAAAAATTGCATATGAAAAGCCTATCCTTTATGAATATAAGGAGAAAAAAAACCTGGTTTAGCATAAGAAAAATCCTCAGAGGGAAGAAACCATATGTTACTGACTTTGCAAAATATATGGTTTTGGTCATTTATATCCTTCATTCCATTAATCCAGTCCTCATACAGACTGTAAGGAAGCTGGGCTACTTATATTCAAGAATCTACTTCAGGTTTCTATTCAACTGATATAAGTATCCAGCAGAAGGAGACACCACCATGAAGAGCTCACCCAGACTGCTTTTTTATGGTAAAATCAGTGGGATTCTATACAGGCATTGGAATCCATCCAGAATTGATTGACAAATAGAAGAAACCCTGCCAACCCTATGTTTTAAGCCAAAATATGTTGCTTCATTCTTTATTTAACATGGACCAAGCCTTGCACCAAAGATGAAAAAAAGAAAAAGGCACACAGACGAGGAAAGAAATTCCGTATGGAAGTTTTCTCTGAGTTACAGATGCTATTGCTTCCATAGAGAACTGAACACTTGTGCAAGGAAGACAACAAGACCTTCACAATGCAAACATGCTTAGTACAAGTGCAAAGCCATGGAGTAGGGTGGCTTGAAAGATCAAATTGAAAACTGGTGGATATAAAATGTCTCTCAACAGATATGTAATGACAGGAAAGAAAAATGCAGCTCTATCCAGGAAACACATTTATCAACAGGCTTTGCAAAAGTATTTGGGATTTCTAGTAAACCATGACAAACTCTGCAGAAATTCTGTTTTTAGCTGTAGGCGTAGAACAGTTTCTTCACAAAAACTCAAGTACATTTAAAGTTATGGGTAGACAGGATTGTAACAGGACAGTGATGGCAGAACTGTGGATGCCTCCAGCTGCACGACTTGAGCATGTCCGGTAAAGCAGCCTGTATGACAGATCTCCAGACAGAAAGTTATCAGCTCTTAAGCAGAGAGTCATTCCTGGCAGTTGGCAGTCCTCAGAGTTCAGAATGGGGCGGAAGCCTACTGTCTTCTCTACTGAACTCCCAACCATCCTTTTGAAATTCTTTGACTATGTAGGCATTTGTGTGGAAACCTCTGTCTTAGTTTCTCCAAAATGTATTCACTGATCCTTTGGGCACTGTTCACTTTTCATTTTAAGCTAACATTAAAGTGTGCATCAGAGCTCTGTTTCCCATAATTTATGGGAAAAAAAGATGGGGTGGGAACTTTGCTTTTACTGAATTTATTCACACGGCATAGTGCCTTAGCCATGCACGGCTTTTTATACCTTGTACTCTAGCTATGGGTGTCTATTTTCATCACCTCAGAGTTAGCATATAGTAATAGGGATGTACGACACTCATGAAAGACTAATGCCTTCATCCAGGTTGGTGGCAGACAGAAAAGACAGCAGGAACACATGCTTGGCATAGCGAGGACAAGGCTATGTTGCTATTCTTTGCTACCACGACCTGGAGATGGTGAGAAATTTTTTATATAAAATGTCTTTAATGACAGAAGCCAGTTCTTCAAGAAAAAAACCTTTGCTCACAGGAAAACACCAGTCTGACCAAAAGTTCCCATGGGAACCTGCATTTCAGCTACACAATGGGCACAATAGTGCAACTGCTTGATACTGCTAGTTAAGGTGTTGGATCAAGAGATTAATACTGCTTCTTGACTCTTCTCTATTCCAGGTGAGGGTCCTGAGCTACAGTCTAGTTGCTTTTGTGGGGTGTGTGAGGGTCTTCTACTAATTTCTTAAAAAAAAAATTGAAAGGTTTTTTTTTTTTTCATTCTCACAGTATGTGGAAGAGGACATTCAAATGTGTGGGAAGATCCAGCTTCTGACTACTTGTGCAGTCAGTGCACACGCTGCCTTCTTAGTTTAGCTTCAGCAATTGCCTGTCTTCTTAGATCCTCCTCAACAACAAATAAGTTGTATCAACCTCAGACACCCTTTAGATGAAAAAAGGAAAGGTTTTTATTTACCCAAACTAAGAAGAATAACTCTTAACAGCAGAGAAAATGGAGATGGAAAAATCCTGAAAACAAACAAACAAACTTTTAGATAACTGAGCAACTCACAGTCAGCCCATGCCCACTCTTCTGATTCATTTTCCAGACTCTATCCACAAACAAATATTTTGTTCCTTGTGACTGCCCCAGAAAAGGTTGTCCTCCTATTCACTATAATGTTTTTTCTCTTTCACATGGGAACAAGCACAGTCTCTTCTGCAATTTCCAAACACATATTATAAACAGAAGTATATTGCAGGAGGAAGTAACCTTGCTAACCTATGCGAATATCAGAGTGTGAGGATTATATTAGGGTAAAAAAGGGTTAGTAACATGAAGAAGTAGAAAAAGCCGAAAAAGGGTGTTCCCACTGCTTTTAAAATCTGTCTTTGAATTATTTATTTGGCACTTTGACGTCTCACAATTGAAATTTTTCATAATTTTTCATAATTTTTTCATTAATATTTAATCACAATTTTTAATTACATTAGTAACTTGAGGCTACTTCTTGACTCAGCAATAGCTTCATCTTCTGTTAATAAATGGCACATATTCTTGGCTTTGACATTTACTTGCCGTGAGTGTTTTGGCTTTGGTAGAACTTGCAGTCCAGGACATCGTTATTGCCTCTTAAATCTCAAGTCTTCTCAAGTTATCAGCACGGTGGTTCAGCCTGATGATAATAACTTAGCATTAAAATGTTCAGTTTTCACTGCGGTTCTTAGTGCCACCCTTGCTAAAAATACAGGTGATCAGAGAACAAGCTCTTAAAAAAAAAATGTTATCCTAAAAGATGTTCTTCCAGCTGTTTTTTCTTTTCCTTAGTCTGGATAAGGGACAGCCTGGCACCTGAGAGCTGTGGGTTGGAAGGATGTTATGTCTTGGTGTGTGTGACTAAGAGGGTTTGGGATCAAGGTCCTGGGCTTTTTGAGCTGCACGCCAAATGAACTCCCATACTGGGGTAACAGTGCTCATTGGGCAGTGGACTGCATTGGTTTGGAGGCTGCTGGGGGACACGAGTCAAAGGGCATGACTTTGGGATGCAAAGGCCATCCAGCCCAAATCCACAGGGGAACAATGAAAGATCTAGGACTTGCTGAGCTATCCACTCTGCCCACAGCTCTGTGAAGTCGATGTGGCTCTGTGAAGACTAAAGAATGTGGCTTATGGGGTCAGGAAGGTTGACCATCTCGCCACTGAGCCTTTGAGACCAATCTCCTGGTTTTTCGTGGGCAGCATGTCAGATAAATATTTTTTAGAAGTTGACCAGCCTCTATTTTACAATGTTAGGTTTTTGTTCTCATCCTCCCCATTGAGAGATTGTTCCAGAAGCCAGCTCTTCTCACGCTTTTTGTGATTTCCAGCCAAAATTTATTCACAGAATGGTTTTGTATTTGTGCCAATGTGGTCTATTGGCTCTTTTTGATTGATCCACACGCAGCAATCAGATGTCTTCTCAGCCTTCATTTTGCCAGAATAAGTGAGCTGAGCTGTTACAGTTTCCTCTAACACAATCCATATAGCAGTCTTTTCTGCTCCTCTTTGGATTAATTTTTGAGGTGCACTGATGACTAGAACCAGGTGCAATTTTGCTACTGATGTTTCACTGGGGCCTGTGGGTTGGCATGGAGAACTCTGATAGCACTTGCTGGCCAAACCTCACCTCCTCTGTAAGGCTGATACTAGCAAAAATAACCAGTATAAACAAGATGGTGGGTTTAACAGGGCTTCTAATAAATTTAGTCAAAAAATACTCAGAGAGCCTAGGTTATTATGTGGCACTTCTTATTCATACAGTGATAAGACAAGAATCAGGAACCAGAATGCAATAGTAGTGCTGTTGGTGGGTGGGTCTGAAAGAATCAGTACCCCAAATGTGTGATGTTTGGTGGATTCCTGCTCAGGGCCTGGCCACTTGGGGTTCCTTTCATAAAGTACCAACTCTCTCCAATCACTTATAGGATACTTACTGTTCATAAGAATCTCCTTCCTATGGACACAAAGTGTATTTTAGACTCAGGGTTTAAGGATAATTGGACCTCGAATGGCCTTAGGCAGAAGTATAACATTCCCTATGCAATGTATTGCTTTGAACCAGAACAGATCAACAGCAAGAGGAAGGTGAAGGGAAGCATCACCTCACAAGCTCCAGTGTTACACGTATCTGATATATGCTTGTCAGCTTACTCGTTACAATTAGAAAGATTCATCACAGTTACAAAAGCCAACCTGGGCACTTGCATTAGTTACCACCAAGAGAACTCTATGATACCTGAAGAAGAGACAGAAAAATAAACATGCATTCAGCTTCAGAAAAGTAGAAGAAAATGTGAGGGATGAAGGATCTGGAATAGCAGCTAAGGACTACAGCATCAGGCAGAGGCATTAAAGGAGAATTTTTTCCCTTCAAAAAGAAAGGTTTCTGAAGAGAAAGGTAGGCAAAAGCTAGCTACTCATTTTTTGCAGTGACTTCAGGCCAGAGGCAGTGGATAGTATTAAATTACCTACAATTAAAGAAGAGCAGTCTAATTACCAGTTTGAGAAAAAAAAAAAGTCAAAAGAGTCACACTCTTTAAAATAATGAAATTCTGAAAGGATTAATTGCATGTGAAACACCCCAAAGACAGCTTTATTTAATATTTATAAAAACTCCTGTGCTTTTTTCCCTGCGTATGGGATCCTAATTTGAGACCAGATTGCAGTAGAGAGACCAAAGCTGAGACAGAAACATCATATGAAATTCTGACTTGTGTTGAGAAGCAGCTGTGTTAGTTTGCCAGGCTGCAGAACATTCTTGGATGAGAATGCAAGTTTTAGAAAGAAAAGAGGTGATGGCTCGGTAGATTGGGCTGAAAAACAAATCTTATTAAAAAAAAAATGTATTGGCAAAGTTAAAAAAAACTTCAACAGTTCAGTTCTCACATGGAGTGAATTTGCAAGAAGTAATGTGGAAGTTTACACTTGAAGGAAAAACGGAGGAACTAACAATACATGGCCTTTGATAGAGCTACAATTTTGGCAAGAAACAAAACTATCCGTGGGAAGCTGTACCTAAAATGAAATTAAGTAGAAGTATTTTGCACAGTGAAGAAAATTGTTCTGTGAAAATTGCTCAGATAGAGAGCTATTTCAGATGATTGAAATGCCCCCTTCGACATGGATGGAATTGTTGCTTATAAATTGCATGTTGATACCCAGGTCAATACGAAATCTTAAGTCAATTTGAATACAAACAAAAAACCCCAAGTTGTGCAGTGACAAACTCAGTTCTATAATAGCTATATACAGACCAAATATAGTTGCAAAGCAGCCTCTTGAAAACATGGAATTTTACTTATTAGTGAGGGATACAGAATCACAGACTCACAGAATCACAGAATAGTTGGGATTGGAAGGGGCCTCTGGGATCATCTAGTCCAACCCACCTGCTAAAGTAAGTTCACCTAGATTAGATTGCACAGGAATCTGTCCAGGCGGGTTTGAATGTCTCCAGAGAAGGAGACTCCACAACCTCTCTGGGCACCCTGTTCCAGAGCTCTGGCATCCTCAAAGTAAAGAAGTTTCTCCTCATGTTTAGATGAAACCTCCTATGCTTCAGTCTGTGCCCGTTGCCCCTCATCCTATCATTGGGCACCACTGAAAAGGGTCTGGTCCTATCATCCTCTTGACATCCACCCTTGAGATATTTATAAACATTGAGAGATCCCCTCTCAGCCTTCTCTTCTCCAGGCTGAACAGACCCAGCTCTCTCAGTCTCTCCTCATAAGAAAGATGCTCCAGACCCCTCATCATCTTCATAGCCTGAAGGAGTATGTGAGTGTCCTTCCCATTTCCCTGGGCTTCAAAGCAGATGAAGGCTGAATGACACCTCTGTATTGGGGAAAGACCCTGGCATGTGCCAATAGTGTGTCCCCGCACCCTTCAGACTCGGTTCCTGTGCCAAGGAAAGCTCAGGCCCAGAGCCTGAGCATGAGCCATGGCATGTTGTAGCTGGGCGTTGACCTGAACGCTCTGTGGAGCAGGACCCCAGGGCGTGCCAAGGCATGCATAGGAATATAAATGTAGACATAGCCATAGATTATGTGAGAACTGAATGCCTGTAAGTTTTTAGGCTTCCTTTGAAGTCGATGGGAATTTGCCTGAATAAGGTATGCATAAAAATGGAATAAAAGTGTTCAGTTTTGGCCTGTTAGGACATGGGTGCCAATAGTAAGTACTTTATTGCCAAAATCATAAGTAGCTAAATATTTGGGGATTAAGAATACTCCACCCAATGGATTGCTGGTTAAAGTATTCAGAGGGAGGTAGAAGACATGAGCCCAGATCTCCCCTCCTGTCTCCTGGGTGGATGTTTCAGCTATTGAGTTGCACTGAGTAGTGCCTTTTAGGTCCTTGTTGTCTCCCTTTCCTCCCTCCCTTCTCGACTTTTTACTCCATCCAAGTCAAGTACTTTAAAAAAACCATCAAAACAACATCTGGAATCTGAAGTGTGGACAGGTTCTTCCTTGAGAGGCTTAAATTCCAGAGCTTGACAAGGTTTAGTATACTTGATTTTCTGTAGGGTTGCCCAGTGACTAGTTGATAGCAGTTTCTGGAAGAGTGTTGTGAGTTCCTCTTGTGGGTGACTGACTTTCCCCATATGTTATATAGGGAACTTGAGCTCTGACTTTGGTCTGCATCTGCTGTGTTTAATCAAAGCTAGGTGCACCAGTGCAGTGCATAGCGACTCTTAAATCGCTGTGTTGGCGAAGCCCAAAGCCCATAAGCGCCAAGGTGAAATCACAAGAGATGATGGCCAAATCTTGGCTGACTTTATTTACAGTGGTATAATCTAGGTCAGTGAGATCACATCAATACCCAGTAACCAATGAGATGTGAATCTGGACTGGAAGAAAGACTTCTGGTAAGACAGGGAGTCCCATGCTGCAGGTCGGAGTGTCACACATTTCAGTGCCAGCAGTCTGTTCAGTTAAGTGATAGCTCTGTGTTGAATTATAGGAGTGTGTGAACAACTTCATTAAGCTACTGATGTTTATTTCATTTTCATAAACTGCTTATGATATACAAATGTAAATCTTTAATATTATAGTAATAATTAGAGTTTATAGGTAGTGTATAAATGCAGTATGTGCAGTTAATGCAGATGTATACCTATCTAAAATGTGCAAGTGGTATAGTGAAGGGTGCATTGCTGTTTGTTCATCAGTAATTGTTATACACACTTTAATGTTATTTACTTTAAGAGAAACATGGCTGGGTGTGACACTTGGAATATAAATTGTGTTTTTCCACATATAGCTTTCTGTGAAATATTCTACACAGCAGCTATCGTGTGTATGTTCTTCCCTAAGTGGTCATTTTGAATGGCTAGTAGTTTAGCAGTTATTGATGGGTTGCTTTCATGTCTAAAAATAGAGAGATGTATGGATCCTTGTACGCAGCAGGTATTCAAGTAATAATGAAAGTGATTGATGATAAAAAGCTTTCTTTCTACTCTTCTGTCATCAACGACCTATTGGGATCAAGAGAACACTGGGATAGAAATAAATCTTCCTTGAGTTGTTCTAAACAGTGAACTGATGGGATATTTCTTTGATCTCATTCAGTCGAAATTGATTAATTCTGTTAATTACTCTGTTTGAACTGAGTTAGCAGGAATTTTCTGAGCGTTGCAGCATCCTTGACAGTTTGTCTTCTTGCATGCCAAACAAGTAAACTTACTAAACAATTTGAAAGGAGGTGGTGTCAGTGTAGTGTTTGCTGACTAAGATTGATGCTGACTATCAGTGATAAATATTCGTAGAAGTGATCAGATGTAATTTGTTTCTGTACTCAGATTTTTCATTGAAACTGTCATTGGTTAAAATGCATAAACAGTCCTTGGAGGAGGAATTCATGTCTTCCTCTGCCAAGTGAATACATAATCACTAACTAGGAGTGTTTTCTCTCTTCCTCCCTCTGTGCTATTCCCACCTCACGAATCCTGGATTCTACAGGAAGAACTGGGATTACATTAGAGTTCTTTAATGCCTGCTGGATTACGGGATTGTCATAAATCTGAGGAGGTCCCTTGAATCTCATGCCATCTCCTTATTACCCTGATGCCTGTTGAGTAGGTTCTGATTAACATTGATGGGGGGGACTAATCTCCTACCTGGAGTCTGTTTTTTCCAGTAACCAGACTGAATCGTGCAAGCTAGAGGAGAGACTTGGGGTGCTTGGGACTGTACGAATAGGGTGACATACACTAAAGGATTTGCCACAACCTGAGGAGATGGCTGCTTAAGGTTTGTCACCCATTCTGAGATCTGTCTTTGCTCTAACTAGCCTTCAGTCAAAAATGAAATTAATTTATTATACTAAAATGTCAAGATTAAAAAAAAAAATCAGTGACTGTTTCTTGAGAGAGGTATGAGAAGTGAAACAATTAAACATGTTGTAGCTACATCTCATTCTAGTTCGGCTTCAAAGTGATTTGTCTTTCCCATGTAGCTAGAAAGCACTTAGGCCAAAATAATTCCCAAGATAATTGCTGCAGCCCTCTGGTGCTGGGATCCAACTCTCTTGCATTCTGCCTGCCACAGATTAGTCTTTGCTTTGTAAAGATGCCTCTGGAGTGCTTTTCTGTGACAGAGTAGGCTCAGCTGGAAGACAGCACCTGACTGACTGAAGAAACCCTTGATGCAATAGGAACACAAAACATCATGACAGGCTCTGTATTTGCTCTGGGGGTAAACAGATCATTTACCTGTTTTCAGTAAAATTCTTTCTGCTGGTGACAGAGAAGGCTAAACATTCTAAGCATCCGTGTAAGTATATTATTATTCTATTTGTAACACTCAAATTTAAACCTTAATTTGCACAAATATGTGAGAACAACAAATACAGCTCAGTAATATTTCCTAGAGACCAGACACGATTATGGGACAGCACATTTGAGTGCAGTGTTAGGGAATAGAACTTCTCTAACACCAGTAATGCATTAGGATGGGTGATCTCTAACCATGGCTTGCTGGAACTGGGGCAGTCTCAGTGACAGCCTCTCTCCAGGAAGGTGAAAGATGTGGATTTAAATTCCTTTATGCAGAAGAAATAATTAGAATCCTTTGTCCCCTTATTCTGAGAGAGTCCTCCGGTCATTGCACTATTGCATAAAATCTAGTAGACGTATTTCTTTTATTTAGGCTTTAAAAGAAAGTGGTAACTGTCCCTACATTTTACATGAAGTTTGTTCTGCTAGCCTTTCAGAAAAGCCTACCAAATAAACTTCCCCGAGGAGATAAGTAAGGAAGGCTTATTTTCTGGATCAATTGGGCATAAGAATGCCATTAGTGTTGAGCAGCATGGTGGGAAGTGTATTTGTGTCCAGAAGCAGAAGGCTTGCTAAAGAACACTTGTGGTGAAAACTGAGCCACACAGAAATTAAAATAGATAGCTTCTTCGGGATCACAGTTTTGCATATAGGTGCTTCTGTCCAAGTGGGATGCCATGTCTGTCCCCTGCACAATGATACAGAAAAACCCAAAGCAGCTGACTTACAGGTATCTCCAGAACTGGAGGCAGCACACACGTGCTGTGGATGTACTGGACTTGAGCCAGTTTGCCATGCTGAGAGGCCAGAGTTCCTAGTCAGAGTGTGCTGCTAAGACCATACCTGCCTTACCTTGCTCTGAATTCCCAGATGGCTCCTTGTGCAGGGTTCTGCTGAGATAGACAGGTATATCCCAAATCCCTCACATCCAGATTACACGTATTTCTGTAGATTTGCTGGCAAGATGCAGGACCTGTAAATTACAAAGAAGGGATATTTTTCCCACAAGTCTACGTTACTAGTTACAATATTGTGATCATAGCTGACTTCTCAGAATATTCTAGGCAATTTTTATGAGTAAGAAAAGTCATCAGATCTTCCCTGTAAAATAAAGAGATTGCCAACGAGTCCCCAGGATCTGGCACAAATGTCCAGCCCGAGGCTTCCTTACTCATTGCTTTTGTTGTATTTCTTCCATTGAGATATTCTTCCTGGAAAATGCCTTATAGTAAATTTTTCGAGTAGTAATCTCCTTAATAGCTGAATTTGTTATAAGATAGAATATGAAAAGCTAGAAAAGCAATAATTTCAGGAATTGGTTTCTTTATGGCTTTTCTATTAACTTTTCATGGCAAACATGCTTCTTAAATTGTTATACTCCCATTTTTAACAAAAAATTTCACAGAAAGGTTGTGTAACTTGTTACAAGAGGTCACGTGTGCTATATCTATTACCAATATAAATAATTTAGAAAAATATATTTTATTGAAGGATACCTTTTACTCTATCATAATTAATTTTTTACAGTCTTACTTTGCCCATTCATGTGATAGGGCAAGTGATCTTCTTAGGCAAGTGATTATAATAATGTTAAGATGTTGAGAATTTTAGAAACAGAACAGCCTTCATGTCTGGGCTGCTGAAATGTCATGGAAATTTAATAATATTAATTTTAGCTGTTTTATGTTAAGGGGTCATATAAAGTAACTTTCTCATCAGTCACAGTCTGGTTCTGGTTCTATTTGGTGCCTGGGGTATTTACATCTAGGGTATATTTCTATTTGCTATGCAAAGAGGAAAATGTGGGTCAATCTTCCTCTATATTTTGTACCTACATTTTCCTTGGAGCTGCAGGCCAGCTTTTTGTGTTCCCTCTAACAACTGAAAATAAACCAGGGAATTGTACAAAACAGTGGATTGGTTTCCTTGCATGCTTAGCATCAATGGCATAACACAACTGAAAGACCCTATTTCTAACAAAAATGTAAAGATAGATTGGCAGATACTTTAAAGCTGAAAGGATGAGGAAGAACCTTGTTGTCCTGCCAACACAGTCCATAGCTGCCAACCCAAGATTAAGCCACCAAGCCCAGAATTTCAAGGTCTACACTTTAAAGAAAATAGAGGAAAGAGTGTTCAAGGATGGAAGCGCTGAGCAATGCCAAATGCACCTTGGATCTGAGTGGCAGCAGTTTATGCTTCTTGCTGTCCAGGCACCTCAGGAAAACTGGGCTAAGTTCACCCATCTGCATGGTGCTTGTGGCATCTTTATGACAGCAGAAAGATCTGGTCACAGGAAAGGGCAGGTGATCCTTTACAGATAAAACTGTGAAGTTGTGATGCCCTGATTTTCAAAGTCAGACTTTTAATGTCATATGAAATGACCTCTTCAGCTCTGTTTAGGTGCTTAAGTGGGAACTGGGAGATACTTTTTTTTGCTCAGTGATTTAAAAGCTGAAACTCTATGCCTCTTTAAATTAACTAACCATTACTTATAACTGCCATATTTTGACATTAGCACTAGCACAGAGAGTAGTTTCACGCTGTGATTTGTGAGCTTTGTGCCTGGCATGTGGGAAGAAGAAAATGACAAAATAATTGAGAAGAGATAAAACAAGAGGTCTATCCCTAGAACAAGCTCTTGAATTAAAAAATGAAACAAACAAACAAAAAACTAGCAAATGCTGTCTTTCTATAAAAAATTCTGTATCTCTATGTAGCTGAACACACAGAGACTGCCAGAAAACTGAGTCTCCTGTGCACATTTGAAAATAATTCATAAATTTCATTGCACTTTGTCTTATGGCTACTGCCACGTAGAGTAAGTCTGGTGGTTTTAAAAGACAGATGATACTTGATGTTCTCCTTTTTCGTCTCCTCATTTGTATGTATTCTTTATTCCTGCCAGCAAGTTTTTTCATTATCCCTGCATACTTATTTAGTATAACCTGGGCTATTTTTCTCTTCTCTTCTCTTCTCTTCTCTTCTCTTCTCTTCTCTTCTCTTCTCTTCTCTTCTCTTCTCTTCTCTTCTCTTCTCTTCTCTTCTCTTCTCTTCTCTTCTCTTCTCTTCTCCTCTCCTCTCCTCTCCTCTCCTCTCCTCTCCTCTCCTCTCCTCTCCCTCTTCTCTCTCCTCTTCTCTTCTCTTTCTCTTCTCTTCTCTCCTCTTCTCTCCTCTCCTCTCTCCTCTCCTCTCCTCTCCTCTCTCCTCTCCTCTCCTCTCCTCTCTCTCCTCTCCTCTCCTCTTCCTCTTCTCTTCTCTTCCTCTTCTCTTCCTCTTCTCTTCTCTTCTCTTCTCTTCTCTTCTCTTCCTCTTCTCTTCTTCCTCTCCTCTCC
>NC_088247.1:100585572-100628072 GCF_036013445.1 Caloenas nicobarica
ACAGATGGGGAAATATATTAGAAGCTTGACTCTCATTGGCATTTGACCCCTTTCTTCTACATTGACAATGAACAAGCTCAGACATTTCAATTTAGTTATGTATGATCTTTCTCAGATCTTATAATCTGAGGTATTGGTGTTAACAATAGTATTCCAAGCATTCAAGAGGAAAATACTAATTTTGTAGTAGATAGGAACTCTTTAAAATCCAGACATAGGTCTGAAACTGAAGTTTCAAGTTTAATCCTATTTATCCATCAAAAACACTGGCACATTTTTATATTAAGAATTGCTTGGGTTTTACTAACATTTTGTAGTGAAAAAACAGTATCCTTTTCTTCTGTAAAATATGCTCTGATGGTCTAAGGTACGACTCTGTCTGCTGTTCGAGCTAGTCTGAAATTGTACATCATCCATGGCCAAATGTCTCTTCAATCCTGCTTTGTGCTGTCACATCAGGAACGGAGGCTGGATGCACAAGGTTTGAGTGATTTTGCTGCTGATGGCAATCTCAGCAATATCAGACCAGCTTCCTTCCGCTTCACAGCTATGTTCACAAGTACCACTCTCCATGGGGTGGCAACATTTTACAGTTATTTCATGACTTTACACACTTTGCAAAGAAGTAAAAAGTTGTGACTCCCATGCCCCACCAAGCCTCTACAACCTGTCCCTACCATTGCAGATGATGTAAAATTGCGATGTAATAAAGAGGTCTTTTGGATGGACAAAATTCAAATGTGATGTGTTAAAAAGGGAGAAACATAAGGATCCAAAGCGCCACTACAGTGATGCGGGCACCTGAGTCTGATTTCAGTTACACTAGTACAAAATAGGAGAAATCCCTAAGTCAGAGGATACATTGTGGTACTCTAAGAACCAAAGTCAGTCTTACTAGGCAGCTGTTTACAGGAGTAATTGAAAAAATACAAACCAAAACATATTCAAGAACTAAACGAAACAAACCAAAACAAACAAACTAACAAGCTGTGTAAAACAAAGAAAATAATAGAGACAAAAAAAGGAGGTCATGTATTTGGAGTAAAATGTATCGTCTTAGTTTTCTCTTTCATTATAACAGTATCATAAAAATTGTAGGAGGCAAAGATAAGGGCATCATGAATGATACGAGGACTCATGGGTCTTATATATTCAGAAAGGTTAGGAAAAGTAGGTCTGCATTGTTTGGAAAAGAAGATCTTATGAGGGACTTCAATGAGATGATATATGAAACTCTAAAGGGACCAAGGAAGAGAGATGCAGCAGTGCTGTTTGAGCTAGTGTCAAATGCAAGCTCTAGAGGAGGCAAAATTATGCCAGAGAAAAGCCTGACAATGAAACTCTCTCGGTAGAAATATACTAAGAGCAAAATACTGAAGATTGCAATGACTGTAGATAGTTTAAATACTTAAAACAAAAGAAAACAAACCAAACATATTGGGAAAGTGATGTTGGATGAAATAAATATTTCTGTAAATGTAAAGACTCAAATGAAAGTTTGAGTCATGGTCTTACTTTAGCTTCACAGGAAGACGAGACAGTGAATGAAGTTTTTTCTTTTTAGTTTGATGGGAAATTTACAGTGGACAGCAGAAAGTCTTTTGGGCTTGGACTCTCAGCACCCCACAACATCATTTCACCCCCAGCATGCTCCACCAAGTAATCAAGTCAAAATGCAGTAACCCAATGAAACATCAGACTTGGAGAATTAATTGCAACGTCAATCCCTGGCTGGCCCTTCAGATTCTCCTGTATTAAATCATCACTTCACTACTCAGCTGCACTCTGCCTCACGGCTTATCCACCCATCACCTCCTCACTCTGGCATCAGCTGGGTCACAGGACACTCGCTGGGCACTGTCTTCATCCTCCCCTCTTTGCCTCCGAAAGGGAAACGGGTTGTGGTGGCACAGCAGCGCCTTCCCTCTCAGATGTCCAATGTTACACTGCTACGCCCTGTCAAAGGAATTAATAAATAGCTGTGAGCAATCATCACGCTGTTCCACCAGCAACCTGAGCAGATAGAAGAGGAAAACCATATTAAAAAAAAAAAAAGAAAAAAATCAGGGTAAAAATTGTGTTAAAATGCACTTAAGGATGACAGAGACAGTACCTGAAGAGCAAAAATGCTCAGAGTCCCACATCATCCTCAAATGAAGCTGTTCTGAGCATACAATTGCTTTTAACACTTTCTGCAGTAAAACCATCATGAAAAACATATGAATAAACTGGATTAATTATATTTATAATTCAATCAAATGGCATCACCACAAGTTAGAGTGGGGGGTTCACAAGATTCTAATTTCTGTGTGTATCCTCATTCTGTCTGAGTTTCTTATCTCAGACTTTGGAATACTGACTTACTACAGAACAGCAGGTACCTATACCTTAAGGCAACATTGTTATGGGCATTAACATCAGATTTTATAACACTGTAAATATGTCTTAAAATACCTGTTTTTCCTTACCTAAAACTATCCTATCATTTCATTTTTTTTAAAAAAAAGGTATTTATTGGTACTTCTAGCATAAAAATTAATTCATATGATCCATCTACCTATCCCAAATGTGCCTTAACTTCAAGAAAATGATTTAATTTGGGAGCTAAAAAATTGAACTTTCACATACACAAGTGATGAGAAAAGGTAACAGCTAACAGAGGTAAACCCAGCAACCATTCAGTACCAGATTTCCAACAGAAAGGCAGTATCTCAATGCGTAGTGCAAGAGAGTACTTTACATCCAATTAGGCAGGGAAGCCAAGCTGAATGGGTTAAAATTTGCCACCGATCCCAAGTAAGTGATTTTCTTAACCCTCTAAGGGTTCAAACTGCACTGGGAGGAAAAAGCAATTATGCAACGAATAGAAGAAGGGAAAATATGTCTCAAACTGGTTTGCACACAACAAGGTACATATTCCTCAGCGGTCTATAGGCAACAGCGGAGCTCCCCAGCTTATTCTTTGACCACACCCGAAATAAAAACTAAAGGATATTTTGGGGAATAGGAAAACACAACAGCTCAGATAATGTCCCAGGCAGTATATTCATTACAGGCTCATCAGAGTGGATGCCTGCAATAGGAAGATTAAATACCCATTTACCAGCATCAGAGGAGAGTTTGGTTTTATAATGTATTGTCCCCTATTCCCCGTGAGGCTGCTTTGTTTGATAAAATGCTGAGTGTGGTGTAAAAATATCCCTCTCTCTGTAATTTGCACTCCTCTCCATTTAAAGCTATTCTTGCTGCAAACGAGAATTGAAAGCTGCTAAAATTAAGTGGTGTCAGTTCTCAATGACACTTTAATGATAGAGCGCTCAGCAAATGAGATGAGAATGAATTCCAGCTCTTCTGCTAAAGATAGTAACCAGCACTAAACAGTATAATGCTCCAACTGGGCTACACTTCACCTGCTTCATTCATATTTAGTAGAACTGAAATAGAGAAACTATAATTAAAATGGTCATAAAATGAAAAATGCTAATTTCTAATAGAGACGGCAGGAAACAACTGAAGCTTGGGAAGTCAAAGCACAGCCCTTCTTTGTCACGTCTGTGCTGCCACAGAGGCTCTCACTGGCTGGCCATGGGGCTGGTGCGGGGCTGCTGCACCTTTGCCTTGCTGCAGGAACTGCTGCTCCCAGCAAGTTTGCTAGAAACCTCCTTAACTGACACAGACACGGGAGAAAGGAAGATTAGGAAATCCTGCATGGTTTTGAGCTAAATGAAACTGCTGCCTCTGAAAAAGCATTCAAGGGAAAACAAACAAACAAACAAAACCACAAAACCAAAACAACGACAACATGTAAACACTTTCTCTCAGTGTTATTATAATTGGACCTTCAAGGACATCCACCCAACCTCCCACACAGTTCATGCCTGTAGCTTCACTGCTGCTAACAAATGACAACTTTGAAGTATGTCAACTGGGTGCTGTCACCTCTGTGCCCCCCTTGTGCCACTTCAGCGTTGCAAAGGTGCTTTATGATGGGACAATTATTCTCTGTAGAAGATTTATTTTGCTTGGGGCTTCTGAGCACGGCACAGCAATGGGAGGTTCTGGTGCAGGGGGGAAATATGAGCGCATGAAGTTGCATACAAAGATCCTGGTGCTGCTCAAAATTCATGTAACACCTGGGCAGAGCCACCATTGCCTTTCCTTCTGCCCCATATCGCCTGCATTTGCAGTGTATTTCTTTCTACAAACCGCCATGAAAGAGAGGTAGACTCTTTCCAGCCCTTGACAAAAACTGAGTTATTTTTGTATAATATTATACTGTTCAGTTGGATAGCCAAGTCTGTCAAACTTGTGGATGGAAGGTAAATATTAAGGCATGCAAAGTATAAAAATCAGTCATGATGGAGAAAGAAGTAGTTAATACTATAGGAAATTTTCAGCAGACTTACAAACAATTATGAAAGCCTTCTTGTAACTAAATGAGCCAAGGTTTCAGAATTCATGGCAGAATATTCCATATACCTAGAATGTAGGTGGGGTTATTTGTGATGATTAACAATAAAATCTTTATACCTCATAGTAATGTCAGGTTTTCTTTACAAATACAAAATACTTGATGGATAAATGATCCTGCAAATTCTTTATAAAGTTTTAAAATAAGGTGCTGGTACTATTTTCCCATCCTTATCTTGATGAAACTAGACTGTATGTGTACCCTGAGTCTTTACCCATGAAAACGTCTTCCACAGTCTTCTCGCAAATAATTCACTGAAAGGAATTCCTCATTCCTCTGTTTCTTATAGCAAAAACTGCTTTGCATTTGCACACAACGGAACATGTCCAAAGCTGTGTAAATGTCTAGAAGCTGCAAAACTGGTGGCCTAATGGGCTGAGTGGAGGTGAAATGGTAACGAGTGAATGAGAACT
Organism: Caloenas nicobarica; assembly: GCF_036013445.1. Classification (NCBI taxonomy): domain Eukaryota; kingdom Metazoa; phylum Chordata; class Aves; order Columbiformes; family Columbidae; genus Caloenas; species Caloenas nicobarica. The sequence continues at coordinate 100,590,457 of NC_088247.1, forward strand.
GCAGTCCCTCACATATCCCTACCTCTCATACAATGATCAATACAATTTGTATTGAAGTTTTAAGAAGATAAGCATACACACATCAAGACGTGATGGAGAGATTTTGTTCCTGCTGCTTGGGTAGCCATGACTGGAGGCAGAAAAGGGATCGAGTGTATCAAACAAGCCTGTTTGGCTTATTTCAGCTCCCGGTCTGTCTTCTCAGTTGTGTCCAAGCACTGTCCTTCACCCACCGGGAGACATGAAGGAACGCACCAACTTGTCAGCACCATGAGTGAGGGAGGCGATTATGGCCTGACTGAAAAATAATGTAATTACTTTCTCTCCTCTGAGAAACCCGAGCATGGGTAGGTGTGTGAGGGAGATGAGGGAAAGGGGACTCTGCAGTCTACTTATTATCCTCTGAAATTTCCTTCGTGCAAGGGGAACTGTGCATGATGATGGAAAATGGGTGCATCCTGGAAAGCACACCTTCCTTGCACACACTTCATGTTTCTTTTGACTCCCAGCCAACCCAAAACCTTTGGCTCAGTTGTGTGTATTGGAGTAAAATGAACCAGATTCACTTACAAATCCTGCTAGGTACTGAGCATCACTTGTGAGATGCTAACATCTCTGATCTCCTGTGACTTTGAAGGTGCTCAGCACCTTGCATATTCAGTCTCTTAGGCTCTTAAAAAAGGTATTAACCAAACCAAAAATAACAACAACGAGAAAAAAAGAAAAGAAAAAAAAAACCTCTCTCTATCAAAACAGTTTTACAGAGCTTTGGAAACAGCAAGGCAAAATAAATATTGAGTGAGAAGGAAAAAAGCCAGTATTGCATCAAATACTTGCCCCAGGTCCTACAACAGCAAAAATGAGGTGACATGCAGCCATACATGAGTGGACAACATGTCAGCTGCACAGAGGGTCTCTTCATAGTCACACATGTCCCCTAACTGGCAGTTTACCCCCTCAGACACAATGTTAAGAGACACAGGAAGAATGTTCTCTTTTTGAAAAGTGTCACATAAAGTAGCTTACCAGCCTGGTTGGCAGAAAATCATATTTTCTGATATCTGATGTCACATTTTATTAGATTTAGGATACTATTATCCTACTTACTTAGGGGTTTAAAAGTATCCTTTTTATAGCTAATGCCACAGGTAGAATGTTAAACTACAGACATTTTGTAATAAAGGACTAGACTGTTCCTTATACATATCTGGTATTTTTCGCTCCAAACAATGTTGTTCAGTACTTTCTTTTTTTTGATCCATGCACATTTGTCCTCAGTTCATTCACTAGCTGATGAGGGAATACAGTTATAGAGTCTGCAGAACTCTGTAGCAATAATTTGTAACTTTTAAAATATATTTTAATGAAATGTGATTATTTAATACCCATAGATGCTTTCATCTTAACTCCAGAGCTCAGAGAGCAGTTGTCCCTTCAATTCAAATATAATGGCACTGTAGTGCTGGGCAGCAGTTTCCACCTGCTAGTAAATAAAATTCACGGTATACACATTGCAGTACTTGGGATTATATCAGTTCTGAATTATGATGCTGTATTTATGTAGAAAGGTTTATCTTGATTTCAGTTACTAGTGGACATTCAAATAAAACCTTTTATCGAATCAGATTTTCTTTAAAGTCTTTAAGTAAAATTTTGTGAACTGGTAATTGAGTTTTTTGAACTGACAGCAGTTTCAAGTTCTAGACCTTTTAATGTAATTAATATTGTTTTTTGAATATAGTCATGTTTCTATTTAAAGCAACAAAATCTGTGTGTATTTAAGGGCAGAATTTGATTCATACCATTAAATACATTCATGATTACCATCAAAAGATAATTACTTCTGATGAATTCTGAAGGAAACACTTATTTACTCAGATGACAATTGACTTATTTACGTGGATGAGAATTAGCCTTACCCACCAAATAAAATATAAATGTACCTTTTCCATATAAATTTTACAACATTTACTGATTAAACCATAGATTTTAGCCTTTACCAGACTGTACGTCTTTAGTCACTTGTCAGTGCTATAACTTAGTGATAGCAAAGCGTTACTGACAGGTACCTAGCTGAACAGCAGGTTCTTGGAGTATGGGATGAAGCAATCCAAAAAATCTTCAAAAATGTGTGCCATTTTTGACTTGTTCATACAGATCTACTTCAGTCATAACTGTTGTGCGAATGGAGAGACAGAAAAGAGAATGCTGACCAAATATTAACATTTACTAATATGTAATAGCATGCATTTGACAGGGGTTCTTTAGTGTTATTTACATACCAAAGGGAAACAGCTTCAACTAATAAAGGACAAATGCACTTTATATTGTATGTTATTAGCTGTGGCAGGCTTTAAAATAAAAAATCCAGAAGGCAGTGTGATGCTTTGAATAAGGAGAAAGAACCAGATACTAGTATCACTCTATCTTTCATATTTTACAGAATTTTCTCCAAACACAGTTGCACAAAAAAATCTCATTCCAGATTTGAAACATTTATGTCAAGAATTGTACATATAAACTAAAATACTTTCAAAGAACATTTAGGTAGGACATGAAGGGCTCTGCAGCTGACTGAGAAATGTCCTTCTCGCCAACAGACTAAACCAACAAGCTTGTGTGTTCTTGGAGCCACTGGCCTGGACTGACATTAGTCTGATGGCTCATGTTTGCTGGTGATAATCAAAGATCTTGAGGTACATTCTGCAGGAGGGAGGCCACTATTTTCAGTTCCCTTGGCAGAACAATAAATATTTCCCTGTTTTTGTTAGGCAAGTCTCCTAAAGAAACCTGCTAGCTGACACCAAGTCACTCCCCAAAGCAGAAGCACAGATATTTTTGATGCAATTTAAATCCTTTAGAATAGAAGACACATTTGAACAAAATCTACATAAAGACCGCTAAAAAAACCCTTTTTCCCCTCAGAACCCCTCTGTATTTTATCAGTAGAGAGTAAGAATTCATCGACTTAATTTAAACTTTTCCTACTCTCTTTTGAAGTTTATCATTCCTTGCGGTAACTCCATTAAGAGACTATCTCGTCACCTGCACCAACAACATTTTTTTTTCTCTCTTAAGAGTCATGTGTCAATCCAACACAACAACTATGTTACTTATACTCCTGAGTCATCATTACAAGTTTATTTTCAAATTTTTAAAAATAAAATGTTTTTCTATATATTCTAAAAAGTATTTATTCACCTAAACACAGTCAGGGGCTCTGATTCAATTTTAAAATCTCTGGATTTCAGGTTTTTCTACCTTTATTGAGAGTCATTTCCATCTATACTCTATGTATTAAAAAAGTAACTATCTTCATATTTAGATCTACAACTAACCTTTAGGATTGGTCCCCTTATGTACATTTTAGTAGGCACAATTTTGTTGAAATATTAATTAATTTGGTAGTGGTCTCCCCTGCATACCCTGGATTATTTTAAGATGAATGTAACCTTCAGCTGTGTTCTATAGAGATTTTATTCCAGAGTCTTTCACTGTGATTTGAGATTGAAAGCTTACCAATATTTGAAGAATGCCATTGAGCCCTAGGCTGTATTTGTTTGTCTCCTGAACTTATTCAATTAGGAAAATAATCCATTATGGAAAACCTTGATTAAAAGTTGGCTTATTCTCCTGTTTGATTAAAATTCAGCATTACACTGAATCAATTGTTCAGTACTTCTGTGAAACCTGTATCAACTGCAGGCAGAAGACTAATTGCTTGGTTGCTCTTGCATCTTACCTTTTCTGTCCTTTCATTATAAAATCTAGTAGAGAACAATAAAGATGCTCTAATATTGTGGTTTCACTTGGTCCTTGACCCTATTCCATGGCAGACTGAGAGATACCAGAAATCATGACAGCCCCATGGTGCTTGGGGGTGGAGAGGATTTTCTTGGCCAGAGGCTTTAGCTCCACAGCCCCTACCCTGTCCCAGGAAGGAGACTGTGGCATCGCTTATTCCTGCCAAAAACTTTGTGGATTTCTTAGCTTTCTGAGCCCTAAATAAAATCTTCAGGATTTAGTCCTTTGCTTATTTTCACAATGACATCAGCAAACAAGGCTAATCTCACCTGCTAACAAAATGTTTTTATAACTCCGCGGTAAATCCCTAATTAAAATTGCCACCTAGAAAACTGCAACAAACAAAGCAGTTGAGGTTGGGTTGCAACCTGACAGTCATGGGAGTGGAGAGGATGGGTTCTTTATCCCAAAACTTAACCTCAAAGTTGTCTGTGTCCTCCTTGTCTGCTTGTAGCTCTGGAAGAGAGAACTCTGTGCAGCCATTCAGATTGCTGAACAATTTCAGTGGGCGAAGTCCTGGCCTTGGCCAAATCAGTGACAAAACTCCCATTGATTTCAGTAAGGTCAGCCCACAGTCTCAAATCTGGCAATAAAGAAAAAAAATATCAGTCATGAAATACTAGTAGGTTTGCTTTTCAGCGTATTTTCATTTCCCATTTATGTCTCCTTTGGCAAACGTGACAGCTCGCAGCAATTAGAAATCTCAACTCAGGAAGATTCTCAGACATAAACAAGAACACCGCCATAGTTCTCAATCAAAACTTCATGGAGAAGCTTTTCTAATTTATTCTTACAATATGACTAATTCTTTTTACTATTTCCATAAATAAAATTTCTGCCAATTTTCTCTGGTTTTAATACAGGGTGGCTTTTGCTAAATGTAGTTCAACTCCAATATTGAACCAACTAACTTCTAACAATGAAACTGCAGCACTAGGATTGATTGATTTTCTTTTAAAGTTCTTTTATATTTCGATTGGTTCTTTGGCTTCTTTATAGGCTTTTCCTGAGGTTGAGATGCTATGTATCAAGAAGTTTGCCTAGTGGAACATATTTAAAGTAAAATTAGAAGCTATAAGTTTAGTATACTACCAGCAAGTCATGATGTTAGCTATTGAAACAGTCTTTTGTCTTATTATTTGATGAAGAGACAAGAGAGAAAAATTGACATGAACACTGGAAAAGATGTTCAGTTGCTTCAAAGTTTTAAGGGCTAGTGTCTTTGCCGGCAAACATACATTTTAAAAGTGATTTTTAAACCAGTCTAAAATAATGAAAGCAACGTACTGGGCATGGATTTCACTTAGAATTATTAACTAGAATAAAATATTTGCCAAATGTAGGGAAATTATTTTATTACCTCAGACTGAGAGGTGAGTGTGAAATTAATGTGCATAAATAATGAGGAAGTGAAGCTGAGGACATTGGAAATGGGAGAGTTACTAAAACAACTTTGAGGTCAGTATTTGTGATGAAAATAGATAAGATTTATGGCAAAGTAATTCAATCAAATAATCTGAGCTGGTCAGAAGCATTTCATTCTAACGTAGTGTTATAAAAACTATAGACGTTGTGCAATTAAACGAAAAGCAAAAGCACGCTATAGATTGTTGCTGAAGAGAAGAGAATAAAAGAAAAAGCAAAATAAATTGTCAGCTGCAGAAGTTCTCATTTTGGAAACCTACAATATGTTGATTGATAGGACTAGCATTTTTCAAGCTCTGTCACAGCTGAAGTATAAAGCTGTCAGTGCACATGATAATGATGGATGCTCTAAAACATGCAAATAGCATGAAAAATCATTTCTCACATAATTTTGGAAGATGAGAGGAGTTGTGAACTGAGGGGAGAGGGGAGGGTAGGTCAAGCTTAACATTCAGCCAAGAGGAATAGGCGGCTGCCTTGCTGGTGTTTGAGTTGTTAATTACTATGCAAGCGAAACAATGAGTTATGCAGGCCTTCCACAAACTTTCCCATGGAAATTTTATTGTGACGGGTGGAGGAAGAGAGGCAGAACTGCTGCTTAGGAGCTGAACACAATGGTGTGCTCCCCCGGAACAAATCCATGCAAAGGAGAATCTGCACCAGGGGCTGGCAGCGTTTTCAGGCAAGTGTTGCTTTAAGAACGTGCTGTGTATTTCAGAGGTGACATTTACAGTATCCCATCAATATTGGGGGTGTTTCAGTTAATTAGCCATTTTTATTAACACTGAAGTACAGTAAAACCCAATGCAAGTGTTCAGAATGTAAATTAGCGCTATCTCTAGGCTGATCTAGCTCAAAGCAGTGAACTATCACACGCTGCCCCCATATTTATCGTGCTTTTTATTTTCTAGACTGAGCAAAGGTTGCTTGTACTTCCAGCTGATTTTCATCTCTTGTTGTGCATAGGCATGTGCTTGTGTGTGCCAAAGTTCACAAGAAGCAACAAATATGTGAGTGCAATCTTTACATTGCTGGATTTCATTTTCATTAAATGTGCAGTTTTCAGGAAAACTATATTCATAACTGACTCTGGTGAAAAATAAATATACATGCTGGGTTTGTTTTGTTTTGGTGTGGTGTTTGGTTTTTTTTGGGGGGGGTTGTTTGTTTGTTTTTTAAATAGTTACAATGATACACCATATAGCATCTAAACTGAGGAAAAACAGCACCATATAAAATAAACCATTATTTATATAAAGTGCCTTGCCTGGGCTTCATGAAATTGTAAAAGCCACCCAGCTCACATCCTCTTCTATTCAAAACTCCTCATTACTCAGTCTCTATTCCATAATAACTTTTGACTATGCCTTATTTTCAAAACTCTGCCTCTCTCAGCACAGGTCTACACACTGGATCTTGTCTCTACTGAATCTTTCTGCTTATTTCATCCTACCAAAGATGTCAGCTTAATATGAGCCCACCTATGTGTTTTCAAGTCCACCTCCACGTTTGTCTTTGTTTTTATATAGGTTTTTCTTTAATCTTAGGGTTCCTGATAGCAATTTGTAATCATTCTGATCCCTTCTAAAGAGAGACTCTCCCCTATGAGGTCTTTACACATCTCTATCTCTCCAATAGTCATACCCTTCTGAAATTTGACAACAAGGAGATTAAAAAAAATTTTAAAATGCTATTCTAAATTTTTCACTGAATATTTTACATTCAGCCTTGTTGATATCTGTATGTTAGATCACAAGCTCTTGGAGGCAAAGACTGCCTCTATTCCTGCTGTGCATACTGCTGAACATGCTGTCACACTCCACAAATTACAAATAATGAGAAATGACGATGGACCTTATTTTCTACTGCCTTCCATCTTATTGCTATTTACCTCACCACAAAACAAGAGTCAAAGAGGTGACATTAGCAAGTGCTGTAGTTCCTCAGCAGCTCAGCAGGTTTTAGGTTGAACCCTCATTCATAAAAGAGGATAGAAATCTGAACACTTCAGAAAGCTTTATCTGAACATTTTACTAAGTTGCAAATTGAATTTCTCTTTAAGTTTTGAGTCAATTCATTTTATACTTCATTTTCTTAAATATTAGTACTGTTTCTCCATAACCAGGCTCTGGTCTTGCTCTTTTGAACAGCCTTGTAGCAGGTAATTCAAGAAAGCAAGGTTTTAAATGAGTCTTGCTCTGATTCTTTTTTCCCCCATTAGATTTCATCTTTATTTCAGACCTGGAGCAATAGCTGATATTTACATCCAGATATTTGTTATTCATCTCATATGTATATTTGTATATACATCTCATATTTGTTATTCAGTAGGATTACACTCTTTTGGACTTGTTCACATTTAAAATAAATAATAACTCACAGTTGTTGCTGGTAAGTTCACTTCTCTCTTTATCCTGCTGTTTTACTTCTACTGTTAAGATTAAAAGAGTCCAAAGGCAAGCGAAACAGGAATTTAAGAGAAGTTTTGAAAATCAATGTATATCTAAGCAAATCATGACCCATAGGTGCTGTACTGGATTCAAACCAGCTCAAATAATACCTTCATACACAGGACGGATTAGAAAGGCTTTTCCCCTTGCCACAATTAAAAACACGTGACAATAACGGTGAAGTATTCCTGAAAGCCTTAAGTGAGGCAACCTGCCCAGAAGGACATGACTACCCAGCATCTAAATTGCTGGGTGGAGTTTACAGATCAGAGATGAGAAGCACCATGGCCAAGTAAAAAAATCCCATTCATCTGAAACATGGCCCACAGCCAGCTTTTCCCAGTAATGGCAGGTGACAGGCCAGAGCTGATCCAATGTGCATTTTAATTGGTGGCAAACTCAAGTAACAAGCCATTGCTGCTCATCTGTCAAAGCAGAAAAAAAAAAGAAAAGAAAAGAAAGCAAAACAAAACAAAATACCCCCCCACCCCCCAAAAAGTGTAGCACTGTGTTTATTTTGTTATTAGAATAGGTATTATATACATTTGTATGTAAATTAGTTAAAGATCTCTAGCATCTAACAGGAATAGAAAGTGGATTTTTCCCCTCTAATTTCCCAATACATGCATTTCTAGAAGAAAAACAAATGGGAAAGGACAACACCTCCGTGGTCTGATGGAGTGAAGAAGACCCTGAGTCATACTGAAAGCAGCTTGATAAATTGATTGGCGGCAGCTCACATAGGTAAAAGTTCTCACAGGAAAAATGGCAACTATGTGTAATGATGCTTTTGCTTCACTTAAATACTGTGAAAAAGTGAAATAGCCTAATGCGGACTTTTTAGAGCAAAAGCATGCCACTGACTTGAGAAAGCTTCCTTCTCATTTTAAGCAGCTTCCTGAGGCTGCTTTAAAATGGTTTTGCTTTAAAATATGAAGAATGAGCACTAAAACTCTTATCAGGGACCGGGTTATCAAACACTCTTACACCCTTCATTACCATACACAGCACCTTCTCTCTCTTTGTGGTTTTGGGGTTTTTTTGTGGTTTTTTTTTTTTTGGTTGGTTGGTGGGTTTTGTTTGTTGGTTGGTTTTCATGGGGTTTTGTTTGCCTTTTTTTGCTTTTGTTTTGTTTTGTTTTAAAAAACCTCTGTATTACCAAACCAAATCTTATCAGTCTGAAGGGACTGAAAGGAAGATTGCACTGTTTAAGGGCAGGCTTTTGAAACCAAAACGACTCTAACCAATTTCTTATGACCAAGAGGTGGGTACAGTTTCATGTGTTGCAGAGTATTCATGTGCTGCTCAGGAGAGCACAGATTGCATTCCATCAAAGGCAATTTTTCAGAGGTTGTCCCTCCTTTTGCTTTCCACAGAAATGAATCTATACCATTTACATGGAGTGCTTAACCTTCAGACTGTCCTTACTACGGCAACACTACTCCTATTGCAGATACATGTTTACTTAGACAAATCTAATTTACCCTTTGTTAATGTCTGCTGTCTTTACTTGCTATATTACATTAAAGTAGAAATAGAGTTACAAAAAATTATCCCGCTTAAAATCATTCATAAGCTTTCATCAAGGGAATAAATTTACCAATTTCCCTCTTAGTTTATAACCATCCACTGTACTAACTTGACCTTTACCTAAACAGGGCTATAATTGCAGTTAAGATTATATAATTTACAATAACAACAAAAAATTACTTTTGAGGAACTGCTACTGGGCATGAATGTCTCACAGCCATTAAATGCATCATTCATCTTGAGAAGAAAATTATTCTTATCCACGTCGACATTTTTAACATAAACTGTAGTACTCTCTGTTGGCACTTTTTTACGTACCCATTAATCTCAATAGTAAAGCATAAGTCTCACCCACCTATTCTCTGAAGTTTGGATGTCACTACTGTGTACAATAAAAATTGTATATTCATGAACTCCATTTGTTTTATGTCCTTCTCTCTGTCAAAGTCTCCCAAGCAGCATATGCTTTGCTCTGTGGAGAATAAAATCAAATTTGTCTGTCTTGTCATATTGTCATCAAAGTGATACTATCACAATTAGATTAACATTTTGTGAAGGAGCTGAAGGGAGGGAAAGAAAATAGGAACAGGTTACAGAGAATCCCAGTTAACCCTTTCTCTAACATAAGCCCCCCCTCAGCGGCACCCAGCAGTAAAGAAAGCAATCAGGATCCAGAATGAGCGACACTGTCCAACTATTGTGGTCCTCCTCAGAGTCAGCCAGGTGACTTATCAGCCCTGCAAGGTATGTTTTCATCCGGAGGGCTGTTGTTTCTAGTGAAAGCGACGACTGTCAGGAGCAGAGCCCTTCCCAGGCTTTTTTAACAACCCACAGAGGAGTGAGGGTGCAGCCACCTGGAGCAAGAACTGGTGCAGCTGCGGGGGACACACCGGGGACCTGCTCCAACACAGCATCCCAAGTGGTGACGGGCTCTGCGGGGCCAACAGGAGCACCGTGGATATGGCTGCCAACCAGAAAATAAAAGTCTGTGAGCAGAGCAAAAAGAGCATCCTGTTCTTTTTATTTATTCCCCCCGCCCCGCCCCCCAGCTTTGCTTCAGTTCAACTTTCACATTTATTTGTTTGTTAAATGAAAAAAATACAAATCAGTGACTTGGTTAGATAAAGGGTCAAAAAACAGCCTACTGTACACAGGTGAAGAAAAAGTGTCCCTAAATTGACTCACACTGTGCACAGTTGCATTTGCCCACCCCCTTCCAGTGTACAGACAATGTCCATGCAATGAATTATGCTTGTGCAGGACAAAGATATGTATCTGTACAACTTATCTTCTTATTACAATTGCATCATCTGCACATTGATCTCCTTCTCTGGGGATTAATTCTAACATGAGCAGTCTCTGATACTTATTCTTCAAGACAGGCCTGCCAAGGATGTATTTGCTCTCTGTTCTGTGTGTGAAGTTACCCACCAAACTTATAAATTTGACTGTTGGGCACACACATCACAGCACATGTACTCTGTCTTAGAATTTCTGTGAAAGATTGGGACTATTTCTTCAATATATTTTCTGTAAAACCAGGTGATATAGTTACTATAATTTGCATTGCATGATACTTAAAAAAATTAAAAATCAATTCATTTTAAGAAAGGGACCAAAGTAACTTTTATGCCTCCATGCAGAACACTATGGCATTTCCCACTGACAGAAACCAGTGTTGCCCATATCTCTGGGAAATAAATTCTAACATCTCTAATTAAATACATTCCTTACCCTAATCCTGTACTGTTCTCATGAGCAAGGATTTAAGGACACCATCACTTTCATGCAAGAGAAAAAAGGAAAATCACCCAGGACTGAATCTTACATGCAACAAGGCTTGCACATACTAGCCAAATAATACGGGAGCAAACTGTACATGCGAAGACAGAACAAATATTTTTTGTCCTACATTTTTTAATATGTTGATTGTTTGAAGAGAGGGTCACAGGACGGAGCAGTGTGGACAGAGGGTTGGGAAAGGGAGGGGGAATGCACACCAAAGGGACGATAAAGTAATGAATAGCAGTGCAAACAGAAGAGGGAGTAGGGAAGCATGGTCAGAACAATATGCTGAGCAAATTGGTACTATATTCACACACGCACAAAATGGTAAGGTCAAAGAGGAGGAGAAGAAACTTCGACTTTGAGACTTTGCCAAGAGGCAGCTTTTGGTAATCAAGGCAGTTCTAGCAGACTGTGGAAATGAAAGCCAACTGGAAGAGATTCAGAATAGTTGGAGTAACTTAAGGTAATGGTGGCAGACTGGCTGTCCACTTAATTTGGAAATAAAGGGAACTTGGGAAAGCAAGCAGGATGGGGAGGCGGGGGGATGAGTTTAAGACATGCCTCTTCCTTCATATTGGCAAAGGAAGAAGCTAGAGGACAGTGACAGGTATGGGAAGAAAATAAGAGGATGGCAAGAGCTAGGAGAATAGTGCTGTCTGTCCTGTGTAGAAATCATCCTTTCTCTCAAGAGCTGACCATTTCAATGACAGAAGGGAAAACAAGAATTTAAATTCCATTCTGTGAGAACTTGCCCTATTGTCTGGCTGTAGAGCCTTGCTCACCCCTGCCTGAGTGCAGAAAGAAGCTTTTGCCACCGTTTCAGACAGAAGACCTATGGGCTGATCTCATGAGTGCCCTCAACTCTCACCGAAGTCAATAGGAGTTAAGGGCGTTCAGCACTTTCCAGGGTCAGGCCACGTATCACTTAAAAATAACTCACCAACATTAAACATCATTAAAGAAACTAATGCTCATTAACTAGCAATAGACCACTGAGAAAGGATCAATAGTTGTCTCCGAAATCATCTTACCTATTACAGTATATGCATACTCTACTTAATGACAGTGAAGGATAGTGACACTGAATGATAGGTCACTGATGACTGTGAATGGGAAAGACTGCTTCTTAATTAATCAGGACAGTATTAGCAAAGAATTCCACTTAGCAGGGATACATTTGGGGGCCTAACCAGGTGATTAGGAGGAATGATGTTCTGACCCTTGGTGAAACAAAGTGGTGGCTTAAGAAGAAATAAAATTAACACTCTTTTTATTCTTCTGTTTTTCTTCAGAAAGAGTGCTTTATTTCTTCTCACATTTTTCATAGTACTTCTCTTCTTTAATTGTATTTAATTGGAGCAAATTCATAGTCAGGCAGGCTGATTCTGAGCCTGCCAATGGAAAGGATTCTGCAGTCTGGCACTAATACACTGTTCTGCCGGAACTGAATAACTCTTGTTCTGTAGCCCTTGTTTAGGCAAAGCTTTTACCATATTTAACTAGAGTTGTGGTTTGCCCTGATCCAGCTTCAAGGCCATTATTTGGCAGAGTGTGAACAGTCAAGGCTTGCATGCCTTGCATGAGGTATGAAAGTATTGCAGAAATGGGTTCAAATTATGAGTATAGTTTTGTTTTTCTGATCTGGCTCTGTATTCCCTTTCCTACAGGATCTGCAAATATGAAAACACAGAGACCTCCAAGTGCAGAACACTTTCTGCAGCCTTCAAGAGATTATACCTCATGGTGATTTTAAGAAAAAAAATAGAAGCAGCACAACCTTATCTGCATTCCACTGGTACACAATGATCCTCCCCATCTGACTGAATTTATTGTAATCCCTATAAACCTAAACCTCAAAGAATTCCAATGCCTTACGCATCTCTCCTGTTCTAATTTATGAGAAGCTGGTAATGTACCATCTGGAGGTTTCACTGCCATTGGGAAGCACGTTCAGCACAAAGTGGAAGCAACTCAGGCCAAAAGGAGAAAGAGAAGAAAATGCAGGGGAAGGAGAAGATCTGACTTCAAGGAATGAGTGTCATGAACTCACAAAGCTAAAAACTACATTTCAAAAAATCAGTTTTAACTTGTGTGATCGGCACATACAGACCCGATAACCCCAGGTCTCGACCTAAGGACATTAGCAGCATTACAGGGCAATCCTTACACAAGGACAAAACGTTCTTGAGCAATTTCTGCAATGTATTAGACACAAACAGGTTTTTCCTCAAAACTGAAGTCATGTCAGGACTCTTGCTTCACCTCTTTTAATTTTCCCTGAACAAACATATTCATTGTGGTGGTTTCAAGTAAATTTCAAGTTCAGATACTTTTCCTGTGAGAGAACAAAGAGCTTACTGGGGGGAGCTTTTAGGCTGATTGGTTGATCTATGCCCAGGTCATCAGAGGTCTGAGACCCATTTTACTTATTGAAACAATATGTCCGGTTCTGATTTTATTCCTTTTATTATGCTACTTAAACAAAAATAACATTGAAAACTGTATGTCACCAAAGTCATAATTACTAACCTATGAAGAGAGCAATTCAGCTGTCAGGCTGGATCAAATCAACAAGTTAGACACAGTACTGAGAAGCATATTAGCTCACAAAATATGTTGAATCATCCTGTTAATACTAAAATAATACTAATGCAACCTTAAACAGGTCCCTAACAATTCCTAAAGAGGATATTAAGAATACAGCTGTTTGTTCATTACACATACCAGTTACAAAATATATTAATATTAAAACAAAATCATCATCTAACATCTGATCCATGTCCTCAGCATCAGTAATAAAGTTTCCCCTTCAAACATTTACTCTTCCTCTCCATGGGTGAGTGAACCCTTTTGTCCCAGGCTCTGTCTCCAACCGAGATAGCAAGATAGAGATGTTAACAACACTGCCTAAAAGAGTCTCCTGTCGACCAGAAGGTAGAGAAGAACATTTCAGATTGCTCGCCAAAGGCAGGACCCCTTTTCTGGGGCACCATTTGACTGAGGAACTCTGTCACTAAGGTTTTCTTCATGAATGCTTGACCAGTTCTCACGCCCACCTCTATGCAAACATCTGTAATATAAAAAAATCACAGTTCACAATGGGATTAAGACTTCTCCAGCAAGTTAGGCAGAAGTTATTTTGTGGCAGCAACAGAGTGAGTCTCACAGACGCAGTCTGCTCCCTGTTTTCTCTGGGTACTGAAACTATGCAACTTCTTGGGCCTGTTTATTACTGTACACAGTCGTGACTCGGTGCTGCACAGCAGGACAGGCTGCCAGTCTTTGCCTCTCCACCTATGCGGAGCCTAAACCCAGAATGGCACTGCTGGCCAGGGGAAGAGCTGGGGATTTGCCTCCTTTCCTGCCCTGCTCCTCTCTCCCCTTTCCTTCTGGGGTAGCCAGGGCAGGAATATCTTCTCCTGCACCCATGGGCAGGTTTGGGGAGGCAGGACAGGGTAAGCAGGGGACTCCTGAGGCTCCTTGCTGGGCTGAAGGAGATATGGAGGCAACCAGGCTGGGGAGCTCCTCTGCCAGTGCCAGGGAAGGTGGGTTCTTGCTACAGGAGGCTTCATACTGCACGTAGCCATGATTTCTTGTACCATTGGTCTGCAACCCTGCATAGCTGCCTTCATGATCTATGCCAAACACTGGATCTATCCCAAAATAGGAAGTCCAAAGGACCTAACTTTTTCTGGGCTCTGGTTAGTTAATAGCCATCAGGTCCCATGTACTTTTCTTCTGGATTCAGAAAGAGGCTGGAGACTGATGATCTGACTTCCCCTCACACATCCATGTTGGAGAGTCTGGATGAGCAACCTTCCCTGAGATGTCTTCTGAACCAAGACACTAGCCTGCTTGTTCTTCTCACATCTCCAATAATTTCATTCAGATGAGACACAAAGTGCACTATGTCCAGTCAAGTTCAGAATAGGATGTATTTGTCTTGGACCAATTCGTGGTCATATAATTTTAATGAGTCGGTATATAGTTGGTATTTTGAAGAGCGTGGAATCCGCAAGTCTGACCTTCCATCTGCCAAACACTAAAATAAAAAAAATCATTTTACAAGATCATGGTTGGTCTTTCATTTATTTTAATGAATTTTGGGCAACATTATGTCACCAATCCAAAAAGCATATTAAAATAGATTAAAAACAATATCTTTAATTCCCAGGGGAATTCTCTAAGCACAAATCTGCTGGGGAACCCTCCCCACTTTTCTGGAAGTGAAGGTACTGTAGAGCAAAGACTACAAGATTCACCAAGACAGAGAAAAAGCAATAAGAGTACAGCATAATTCATTAGTCCATTGGAAAGGTGCTCAGTTAAGGCAGCACAGGTTTCCTGTTCTTCTCCTGTCCCTGTGCTTGGATAAATCACAGAAGCAGCCAGAGCAGGACAGAGACGTTGCTAATGGGAGTGAGGAGGATCCATGGGACCTGTGCAGTGGGAGCATGAAAATTAACTTTAATAGTGGCAGCCATTATGAGTGGTACCTCCCCATTGTACGAATGAGCCAAAGGAACGTGTCAAAACAAAATAAGATAACTGCAAAAGAGGGAGCATCACACTTCAAAAGTTCACAGTTCCCATATCAAGTCTTACCTCCATAGGACCTGGTAACACCCATTTGTTCAGTGACTGAGCACTTGCAACTGCTCTGGTGACTCTAAATCACAGCATTCAGGTACAGTCTGCCACACTCCATCAAAGCTTAAAATATATATATATATCAGTTTCATTTATTTCTGTGACTTCTTGATCTTGGAAAAAGCAGTTCAACACCTACAGAATATCTTCCCTAAGGAGATAACTGTACAAGCAAAGTTCAAGTATCCCGTCATTGATTGCATGTGTTTCATGCTAAGCTCCTTCCACTGTAATGCACTTTCTACAATAGCTGATAGATTTTTCCAGTCTTCCTCTGGGAGGCCTAAATGCCTTTGCTACAGAATTGCTAGAGAATTGTAAAAGCTCTTTTTCGTCTCCCTTCAGTGACAAAACTCAATTCTTGAATGAAATGTCTGAGAATCTTTAGAAATACTTCATAATGCATGTTGAGACTCTTAAAAAGAAGCAAATTGTGCAAACAGTAGAACACAGCTGGTGCTACAAGAATATGCTAAATTGCTCTAGCAATTTGATTTTCTAACCTCATGATACCGCAGATTGTGTAAACCCAAATCGAAATTCTCTGTGTACACTCTTATCAACCACTGTGTTTATTCTGATGCAGAGGCCTTCGTTCCAGCAAGCATCTCCGTCCAGAAAAGTGTTGACATTTGTGCTTAAATTTAAACATGTCCCATTCAGTACAATGTAAAGGACATTTAAGCACCTGTGTGCCTAAAAAGAGACTGACAGAGGGCATATCTGAGTCAGAATTTTTTTAATGTTCCCTGAAGGTTACATAAGATCAAATGGATAGATTGACTTGGCATTGTATTGCAGTCTCTTGGTACGATGTTTGGGAAAATTAAACCATTAATGAGATATCACCTGCATATTTTTCCATTGACACTTTGGGTAATAAAATGTGAAATGCTTTATTTCCCCAAATGAGGTCAGCACACATGTGGATAATTGCCTGAAACAGTATAATTTTTGTTTTACTTGTTTAATTGTCTAGGTAACTTGTTTGTTCAAAATCAATATGCAGTAAAAAACAAAATGCTGTGTTTTGACTTGTAAGGACCCCTCGTTTTCATGATTAACACTGCAGTCTCTGCTGGCAGTCCTTTGGTGGTTCAGCTTAACAAACACATAATAAAGAGCGGTTGTTCTCACACAGTTTTCAGTTTAAATAATCTGGAGTTATGCAAGAATCATCTTCTTTAACTACTTTCTCTCCAGGAATGCAAAGCAGATGCATATTCACTCTTATATTTGTATTTATCTGTGCATTCATCCCTTCTTTTGCCACCTGTCATAGAACCAGACGAAAAATCAAACATCAGAATCCTATTTGGATAATGCTTGAACATTGTTATTTAAGTGAAAAAAAACCCCATAAGTAGGCAACGTATAAGGGACTAGAGAGACTCCTGAAAATATTGAGATAAATGTCTTTATGAGCATACCAATAAAATTGGCATGTAGCCACAGTTTGGTATTTTTCCCATCTTTGGTACCAGATTCAGATTTCTGGATTTCTTCTGCTCAAAAGATCACAGAGTCTGCATCTTAACACTTTGGCATTTGATTGCCAAGCTCTCTGCTGAGAACTCTCCACTTGAATTCTCAGCTGGAAGTGCGTGTAACATCTGTGTGCGGACTTGGCAGGAGGAGCCCGACACGCTGGGCAGTACATGAGTCCTCTTCACCGTCTTGCAGGATCTGATCCGTATCCCCAGATCTGACACAACTCAAGAGCATAAAGGTTGCCAGATCCACATTTATGCTCAAGTAAGTGTCCGGCTTGTCAGGAATTGCCAAGGAAAGATCACTGGCTTCTCTTTTCAGCCAGCCCTAAATTTTTGTCAGTAGGCAAATCCATTGGCATAAAGGCTTGAGATCCCTCACTAGCACACATACATTTGAAGAGTTTTATTGATGTTAAAGTAGTTTCACCAGTTGCTCTGGATGAGGCTTTGGCCCATATTGCTTCAGAGTGCTGAAGCCTTAAATTCAGATCTCTGTGTCGCTTTAGTAGGGATTTCAGTCCCTCGTTTTAGTAAAATAAGTGCCACTCAAAGACTGGGTCACATTCCAATTATTCTTACAATAGTGGACATGGTAAGGAAAGAGTGGACATTGCCACGTGGAACAATTACATCACATACAATCAAACAAGAAAGAAAAGGGAAAAGAAAGCAACTAAATGAACATACTGTGCATCCATTCATTTTGTCGTGTCATTTAGCATATGGTCACTCATGTGATCAAGACAGTAACTGGCATTTTTCCCAGTTAATTCACCTCTTTTCTTTTCTCTTTGTCCTCTGTTGTAGCACTAGTCTTTCAGCAAGATTTCAGGTTGCAATCCCCTGGGAGAATGAATGGTCCTTATTAAGTGTCTGGAAAAAAACAACAACTTATTAGTGCATTGAGACTAATTATGGTGCTATCTTAATCAAATAAAGGATCACTATTAAAAAAAAAAAGCATGCTTGAAATCAACTTACAATTTTTTTTCTTTCTCTGTCTCTCTCTCTCTTTATATAAATTACCAATGGAATGAAATCCTATAGGTGTAACAGCTGTCTTAATAAAATAAGTAACTTCTCAAAGAGTAAGGGTTTTTTTCCTGAGATTTGATGGTTAGAGTGATGTGAACTGATTAATACTTTAAAGAGCCTAGCTGTGAATCATTCACTGCAAATGAAAGAAAGGCACACGAATGTTCCTATGCATGCTCTTTTCAATTTTATTTCTGAGGACATCCACTTGAATTTGATATCTATTCAGTATTACCTATTTGAAGTCTAGACAAGTGAAATCTAGACATCCATAGTGACCTGCCATTTTTTTTATGCTATGTACAAACTTAGATGCATGTTCAAAACACAGAAGGCTATTATGCTCAGTAAAGGCTGGGTTCTACGTTGATGCAAAGGTGTTTAACCGATATCCATTGCATAAACAGATTTTTCTGTGCTATATGTATGGGTGCAACGAGAGACCCAAACTGCAGAGCATGTAGGCAAACCCTGTCTCTGTGGGAAAGATCAAGAAAAATTAGTATTTCCCAACCTGTGTACACCCAGGTGGCTTAAGGTCTTCGAAGAATACGAAGAACAGTGCTGTTCAAACACCTTTTTTTTTTTTCTTTCCTTCTCTATGTTGTTTCATTACCTGGTAATAAATTAGTAAGGGCAGGAGACTTTGTTTACACACCTGAAGTCCAGGAGGATGGCAATTCCCAGAGCTACATTCTACCTGAAATGTTCAAGGACACGCAGCTGACACAGTGGGCCTCTGACTGCAAGGCAGGCAGCTCCAGGCCACAAAGCTGCTGTATAAAACTGTCTACATCTACCTAAATTAGAACTGACAACCAGCCCTGGTTTCGTAATGCTGAGTTCTCAACTTTTGGACACCAAAACCTACCCAGAAAAGGAAACAAAGTACATTAGATTTTTTTTCTTTCTTTTTTTTTTTTTTTTGCTGTGTGTGTGCGCACGTGCGCGCACTTTTGGGCATTGTTTTTTCTTCTGCATATTCTCCTTTCTTTTTTTTCCTCTTTTTTAAAAAAACTATAGCATTTGATACATCACATTTTTGCTCCGCTTTTTTGGTGCAGAAACCATTTAAATTTAAATATTTAATTCTAAAAAAATGCAACTGGAAATTTATATGTCAATCACACTTGAATATAATACGGTGTTTTCTCTAAAAATAGAGCTTGTTAAGGAGTCGGGTTAATAATAAATCTCTGCATTAAATGTAACCAGTAGGTAGAACAGAGGACTTGAAGAAAGATTCTTGGAGTTGCTTTGCAGATTTTGCTGAAGTATCACTCCTAATGAGCTGATTAAGACTAATGTTTCAAGAATAGCCACTAATTTCAGGTGCCAGATTTCAACCTTCTCCAAAGAGAGAATAATTTTTAGATTCTGCCTAGCTGTAATTCCCCATAAACTGGTTGTTTAGGACATCTGAACATGAGGATTTAAAACCAACAGATTTTATCTGTTTCACACTTATATGATAAGCATTTTGATTTTGTGAAGCCTAACATGTTTTCTGACAAAAATATTACACAATAATTAACTAAATATCTGTTTATTAAAAACTGCTATGAAATTTGATGGGATGAAGAACATTAACTGAAGAGCCTGACTGTATGTTTGTGAAAACAAATTCCAATCCAAGAACTTCTAAAAATTAACATTGTGACTTTTCTAGCTTTCCTCAGTAACTGACAAATGACCTTACAGCTAGTATGTACTGTTTGGGTTTGGGGTTTTTTTGTTGTCGGTTTTGGGTTTTTTTTGAGGGGACAGGCTTTTCTGCTTATGTGAATTTGTTCTTCATTTGGTTATAATAAATACTACACTGAAGAAACTAACAAACACGGCTTGTATTTGGTGGTAACAGCTCTGTCACAGCTGTTTGTTTTTCAGGTCTGAATTATTACATCTTCATTTTAAAAATGAGCAAAATATTCTTGGTGAAGTCTTGCATTGCTCTTTGTTCTGCAACATGTTTTGTTAGCAAGCCCACAGTAGCACCTAAAATAGTGTAAATCATCAGTTTTTAATCTGGCAGGAAGTAGATAGTGGCCCATTAAACTTTCGTAATTAAATTTCCCCTGCACTCCCCCATAGAACCATTATCCGAGTTTTCTAATTAACACAAGAGGAGGGAGTCAATTCAGAGTGATGGGATCTATAGCCATCCCCTTTCATTTTAATGACCTTTAATAAACTTTTATTACTATTGATATTGATAATTATAACACACCCTTTCCTCTGCAATGTGATTCTAAGGGTCTTGTCAAAAATTGAAAAATTCTCCCTCAAAGTTGGAGCATGGCAAATGACAGTGTCCTCAAACACCCAGAATCTGGAGTCAACAACATCAGCTGGGAAAAAAAGACAAAGTGTAGGCAGGTACGGTGTGAATGTTGTCTCTCACATGGTCACCAGTGGGTTATGCCTTGGTCCTGGTCTGCCACAACCCTCTGCTATTGCAGCAGGGCCTCCCCCAAATGGGCTGACACCAGTGCTGAATCATGAGGTGGTTTCATGACAGATAACCACAAGGAATTATGCAAAGTTCATTTAACTTATTTTACTTCCAGCCTTACAGGGGTCAGATACTAGAGAGGAGGATTAACCGTTGTGACATCTAGTCCTTCCTTAGATTTTTCATCAATGGCTTTTATACTAACTAAACACTTTTACATGGAGCTTTTATTGGTATGTCAACACTTCTAACCTCACGGCAGCCTCAGTACAGCATGTCTCATATCTCAGTGATCGTCTGTCATGTAAGCAATTATGGCCCCATCAGCGTTGCAGTGGCACGTGTTTCATTGCTTGAATGAGACACAAGGCTGAGCACCTCAGGCTGTCCTCTCTGCTGGGCATGTAAGGCGAAAGGCATTCTGCCCTCCAAAACAGAAGATACCGACATCAATGAACAAAGCTCACATTTGTTTACACCTTTGTTGCTGCAACAGCATGAGGGTAGGGATGGGCTCCTTCTTGCAAGCTGCACAGAGGACATCACAAAGCAGCTCTAGCTGAGGGCTCTGGACAGAGGATTTATCTCGTCATGCACAGAGCTATTGATGATGGTCTTAAGTCCACAGCCTTGGCTTTGGGCCTAAAACTAGATGCCTGGAAAGAATCCTCGATGGGAAATTAATTTCTTACGCCTCAACACTCTCAAGCATGCACACGGTTTTAAACAGGTGAGGAGCCAACACAGCTACAATAATTCAGTACAAACTCTGTGGGTATCCCCTCACGCCCTGCACTTCCTACAGGGGTCTCAAGGCATGTACGGACACTTTGGTCTGTGGATATTGGACAGTCCCAGCAATGGACGAGTACAGACATTTTGATGTACAGATGTTGTACAGTCCGAGCAATGGTTCTGGCTCCATTCTCAGCCTTTCCTGCAGTCCCACAGGGCACATGAGAAGCCTTTCTTTCTGACAGAGCATGGATGTCTGCTCTGGTGAAGTACCTGTCACCCAGCTACTTTGAACATGCAACCAAACTACAGCTCTTCAGAGCCTGGTCTCTATTCCCAGGTCACCAATGCAACTTCACCACTGGCTGTACCTGATTTCAAAATTGAACTTTATGACTCCTCAAAGCTGAATGCCTCAGTATTTTGGAGAAGGATTTGAATTTGCATCCGGAAGTTCTAATTTGGGACCATCTTCACTTTTTAGTAATTCTTCCTTATTGCATGTTATGAACATTAAGATGATTTGTGTCAAACAAAACAAGTTGTGCACATAACTAGAGGTATCAAATGCAGGAAAAAAAAAGCAGAGAATATTATAGAAAACTTATTTTAAATATAAAAACTCTTTTAAAATATACTAGAAAAAATATATTTTTTTAAATATAAAGGGGTGAAAACTTGGTTTTGAAAGTGTATGATTCAGAGAGACGAAATCATAAGTGAAACATATTGCTTTAAAAAAAGGATCACTCTACACATAGGCAGGAGTTATAGCATGTTAACTGCAAAACACTTAGCAGTTAATATAATTGTAAAATATGAAGAATGCATTTCCTGTAAGCATATGAAAAAGAAATCTTCAATTAAAAGCAACACTCAGTCACTCCTGGTGGAATCCTAAATTTAAACTTGGTAAAAAGCAGCCATTAAATTGAATTAGAGAGTTTATTAAAGACCTGATCTTCGCTTCTGTTGGTTGAACTACTGGTGATCTAATGATCAGCAATTAAACACAAGTTCTCCAAATGTGATCAAAACTACATTTATACAAGTGACTTCAGTAACTTCAAAACATTTTTTTTGATGTTTGCAAGTGAACTTGACATTTCCTTCTCCAGGACTAACCAAGTTGGGTTCTGGAGTTCAGCAGTAGGCAAGTAGGTATGAACTGGATGAAAGAGGAGAGAAATTGCTTCATGAAAAAGGTATGCAATAAAATTTGGCATATGTTGTTGAAGTGATTATGAGGTCTTTGTGAAAGCAGTAGTAGGTAAATTTTGGCTGGCACAGCATATAGATACACAAGAGAAAAAACACAGCCAAGAGTGTGATCACAGGACAGGAACCAGCTGCCTGGGTTTTGCCTCCTGAAAAACTAACAAGGAAAAGCATGGGGAGAGCTCCTCTGTGACTTACAGTATTAGGGATATAACGAAGCATGGCTAAAAGGTCAGCAAGCGTGATTTGTACCCGTGAGCAAAAGTCCACATGAAACTCACCTAAACATGTACTGAGATGTATTTACCACCACCCATGGCAACTGTTTCTGCCCTTAGCATGGTGTGCCCATGAGTGGGCAAAGAGGTCTTTTCTGAGAGCACATCCAGGAGAAGAGAGACATGATAACCTTGGAACTGTTTGGGTTTGGGGGGATGTTATGTTGGGTTCAGAGAGATTTTAAATCAGCAGTACCATATTTTCTTCAGTGTTGTTTTCTATCTTGTCATTCAAATAATTTTAAATAAAGGTTTTCGATAAGTATATAAAAATATATAAAAATTCAAAAACCTTTATATCATAAAATTTTACATACTGAAACAGGCTAATGACATACTGTTTCTTGAAAATATCTTTTAAGAATCGTCAGAAATTAATGTTTCAGAAGTAGGATACCTGCCAATTTGGCAGATACTCACAAATGGACTTTTCTCACCCTGTCTGCTGATCAGTTTATGTCTTAAGTATGAAGGTGCAAAGTCATAAATTCCGTCCACATCAACTCCTAATTTTATCATTCTTCAAAAGTGATTACACTCATCCTTCAATATGAGTCAACTCTTTTTACTACGTATCCTGCATCTTTGAGTTTCACAGATGAGTTAGAAAAATGAGAAAAGGGTAACTAGGTTATAGAATTTCCTGAATATTATGAATATTATCTATATTTTTAGTCCAGTGTAGAAGATTAATACGATTTATGACCCACCAATGTATTAATTTGCATCCTTGTCTCCATTGCTCTATTTCAGGAAGTGATGGTTCTGCAAAATGCAAAACCCCACCTTGCAGAATGTGATATTAGAAAGATTGGTTAGAAAATTTGCACCTGTTAATTCATATATTATATGATGTAACATATGATGTATTAATTTGGGATCATCTTATCATATATGTGATCAGTATATACATATATATATTTGTATATTCACACACAACCCGTATTTATAATTTTATTTCATACAGATTCACAGAGAATTTTGCATGCAGTATATGTATGTATGTATATATATAGGTAAAAATTCAAAGAGCAAAATGTGAAACAAAAGAACAAGCGAAAATGAGAGAAGAAAAAAAAGAGGAAGGAAAAAAACCTTTCCATCATCCAAGGACAATGCAATGATGAAAAAAGTATCTTTTGCTGTAAGGATAGCACTATGATAGTCCATCCATGTATAAAGAAAACTGCCCTTCAGTAGCAAGGACAGTGTCTCCAGGTCACTGAAAAAGACCTCTAATTTCTTTGCAGACTTTTCAAAACACTGCTTAAGTTTACTATGAATAGATGGATATTTTTCCGATCTCCAGCAGATCACCTCTCTTCTCTGCTTCTCTGTCACTTCCCTGTTTGCTCTGTTACCTGCACTGAAGAAGCAAAGTCCTGCATGATAAAATTCCAACAACTAACAATAAATCTGTTTATATATTTCTTATTTTCAAAAATTACTTTTTTTCTTTAAGTATTCAAAAAGCTAGATGTTAATCATGTTCCTGTTAATAGGCTGCTTGACTATAATCAGTATGTACAATAATTTGCTGAGAAGAATTTAGGCCAAGTCAGGAAGAACACTCCAAGCAAAGAAACATCTGTGATAAAAACATCAAGCAGTCTTCCTAACCATGTACCGAGTTCAAGGTCTCTGATAAGCCACCTGGCTGTGCCTCCACACTCCGATAACCCCAAGCTGGTATTACATTGTTTAGCCAGGTAAGGTCTTGTTGCTGGGCACTGAGCTGATAGGCTTATGGCTCTCTCTGTTATGAGACACAAGAATATTTGACTATCACGTAGGCAGAACATGCACAGAAAGTCATAAGGACGGGCATCTTAATAAGGAAGGCTGGTACTAACCAATAACTTTTTAAGTCAAAAGCTCTGTATTTTTGCTTCCTTAGAGTTGTCCTTCTGAGATACTTCTGTGGCAAAAGTTGGTCAAATGCATTCCTCAAAACTCCCATTTTCTGCCTTCAGGCAGTAAACACCATCTGAATTCTGGAGGTCAACCCTATATTATCTCTGTTGTTCTCTTACTGGACTCCTGAACTTACTTGTCATCTGTAATTAACATCTGTTCATTTACATTTTAATGCACTTACCTACAACTTTATCTTGCTAGGAATTTTCCTGCACAGAAACATTGGTTTTCTGCACAACAAATTATGGTACTCTAAGAACACAATCAGCATGATATCTACATGGTCAAGCATCACTGTTTTTCATGTTCAGCAAATCCAGACCAACTGGATAGAAGTCATCTGTGGCCCCACCAAAATTTTCTGGGTTTATCTGTGACTCGTGACTCCCAGCCCCTTTCTGCTCAATGTTAAGGACAACTTATTTCCAACTCCTTTCCCACACACAGTGTGGGATTCCTTC
Organism: Caloenas nicobarica; assembly: GCF_036013445.1. Classification (NCBI taxonomy): domain Eukaryota; kingdom Metazoa; phylum Chordata; class Aves; order Columbiformes; family Columbidae; genus Caloenas; species Caloenas nicobarica. Next base: position 100,615,693 of record NC_088247.1, read on the forward strand.
TGACTTCTTCTGGGAGCCGCTTCATGTCATGGCAGCTGGCGGCTATAAGAATAATCCCTTGGACATCAACATTGTATTCTATTCTAACGTACTGATTTGAGTTCAGCAAAACATTGAGGAAGCACTAGCCAGCTATTTATGTGAAAATGTGTGCCCTGATATCGTTGGGAGAACCAGTTTTCCTTTCAGTCATGAGGCATAAAGTTTTATTTGGATTGCAAGGCCAGAAAGGTAGTGCCCACTTACATTAATGACATTCAAATAAGTGAGAACCATGGTGTACTACGATCTGATGGTAACATGGCACAAAGTAAAGAACAGGTATGTACCATGTCTGGAAAGTTGCTTCAGAATTTTATTCCTGATCAGTGGGTTGCAATTTATATTCGGGTTATTAACGACCTTGCAAACGTTATCTATCTGCATTTAAGGACCTTTAAAATTCACTAAAAACATGTTAAATTCTTAAAATAAATTGTGTTCTCCTAATATCATGAATTACTAGAAATGAAATAACTAGATGATAAATGTAACATTCTCTTTCTATTCAGGTTATTCACCCCTACAGACAACTTTGTATACAGTCAGTTTTACTGTTTTCTCCTAATCAGTCCATATTCCATGTAAGTATGAGCTGGGGTTGAAATGGGAATTCAGAGGTACTGCTACAGAATTTTGAACACCACTATTGCATTGCAAATGCCCTCCATGGGAAATTCTGGTATATCTGCTTGAAGTGTTATTATGGCATACCAGCACATTTTGTTCACTCTGGACTATTTCTTTTCCCCAAATAGGAAAAGGGAATAGAAATGCATTTTATAAAACTGGAATACAACCCAAAAACATTAGCAGGTTTATCCAGGGGCAGGTGTGGATTTGCATTTATTTTATATAAGCAGAACATGTTTCAACTGGTGAAATTATTCTCCTGTTTTCATCTTGTGTTCTAAAGATTTTGTTCCATTATTTTTCTTGTTCAGTCTCACTGTTATGGAAACTTCAGAATTTCTGTGTCTTGGGTATTGAAACCAGCCACAGTTAATACTTTTCCCCGAAATAACGTAACACCAAAGAGACACTATGATTTTCAGATTTCAGTTATTTTTCTGCAATGACTAGAGGACATTGTGGCACTTCATAGGTTTCATGCAAGTTAAGATATTTTAGAAAATTATTATTTAAACCTGAATTTATCAGCAGCGAAGAGGATCACTGGAGAGGGAATATGCCACATAGCAAAAATGTTGCAAAGACCCTGACAAATTTAACACATTTTGGAAGAGGGGGGAGAAGGGTGAGGAAAAAAAAAGATAACTGTTCAAGGTTACTAACACACATTGTCCTGATTTAGGAAAAAAAGGAAAAGTCATCTCAAAGAGGGCTGATTGACAAAACACAGCTGATTGAACACTATATTCTGATAATGCAGTTAGTCCATTTGGAGAGGATTTGGGTGATGTAGGTACAATTCTTGATGCCGTTGATGGACAACATCTATAGATTTTACTTCTTTTGAAAACCTGAGGTGGTAGCTTGCTTTGACTGAGAAACCATTTCCAAATGAGACACAGTTACCTATGAAATCTGGCATGGAACCACATTCCACCTTTGGGAAGGACATCCTTCACAGCCCTGCTTCTTCATAACCTTACTGCCATTGGAAGGTAATGACAAGTGCTGTGAAATGGAATTATAAACAGCAATATTCCTCCTCAACCAGCCCATTCCACAGACTATATTGCTCCATTCAGTTTTCAGCAGAACTCCCCACTGGCTTCAATGAGCATTTAGCTTAAAAAAACAAAAATCCTTGTATAATATGGTTATTTGCCAACAAAGATTTTTGTGTGTGTGTGAAGATATAATAAAAAGAAATATAGAAATTAATTGGAAATGTTAATTCTAAGTTCCAGTTGTTCATTATTTGTAACAATTTCCTTCACTTCCTCCTAGTATTACATATTATTACTATTACTAAGGTTTCAAGCAAGCAATCGTACATATAGGAAGAGATACCATGCTGAATGTATTATATTTTGTGGGGATTAAATTTATAGTGAGCAGCAGATGGCAGCTGAATCTGAAAAATTCCTTGATTAGTTTTCATACAAAATTTCCTCAGAAAAAACAATTATCTAAGAAGTAGTTGGGCTATTTTTAGAGAATTTCTGATTTCTGGGCTGAATGCTACTAAGGTTTACAATAGGGAGTTCAGGATTGCAGTAATACTGTTTTGAGTATAGGAAAACAAATTTTTAGGCTGACCTTGAATAATATTCTAGTGGATGGGATAAAGAAGTTCCCTACTTCTGTGGGTTTAAAGGTGCATTGATATTTTGGGATCTGGATGCAAATAGATAGATACTCATCTTATGAAAGCAGAATCAGAAATAACTTTATACTGGAGCAATGTACATATGACTATGATGAGAAAACCATGTTAATAAAGTTTATTATGTCCTTCAGTTTCTAATTAGTAACAAAGAAAAGACATTAGTAACAATATGGGGGCAAACATAATTTATTCTTTAAATCCTTTTACAGTCTTATTGACTAGTTATTACCAGGCTTCCTTTCAATCTTTGATATTCCTGTACCATAAGAACCACCTGTGACTATCAGGAAGCTAAAACCGGTGCAGCATTGAAGCCATAACTCATCCATGTGTTAACTGCATTAAATAGCTTCAGTAGTTCTGGGACTCACTCTTTACTAAGAGAAAAATTAGATCTATAATCACAAGATTACTCTCAGAAAAAGGAAATTAAATCTGTAGAAAAACTAAAGGAATGAATAGAAGAAATGCATCAAAAAGAGAACTTTGGCTGACTGTGGAATTTTATGGTTTTTTTCGTTATGGAGACTTCACTCATCCATATTTGTTGTGTACAAAGGATTATGAATTGAGGACTACAGCTCCATAAAATTTATATTTTGTCATCTGGTTTGATTGGCGGAATTGTGTCATTGAGAAGGATTCTGAGATCACATTAGCCAGGAAAGAGTAATGCACTACACCCACTGAAGAACAATACATGTTCTTATCTAGCCAGGCAGGCAATCAATTCTCTAGTGCATATATCAATACAGGCTAGAAGTCTGCTATTGGCAGATCATGTGGATGAGGTCTTGATACGGGCTTTACCAGTAATGATTACCACAGCTGAATTCACTGTAGGTTAAACAAATAAGCAAGCAAACAAACAAGCAAACAAACAAGCAAACAAACAAACATGGAAAAAAACCCCACAACTGATTAGTTCTCTATGACTGTGAATTTATTTCCATAATATGATAATATAAAAGCTCCTCTCAAATGCACAAGTGCAGGCAGTGAATAATCTGCTTTTTAACCACAGTCTGAGGAAATATATTATTTTAAAATGTTGAATACTGTGAAATGTTTTTTGATGTTAGGGAAGTGAACTCCAAAAATAAATGTCCCTCACATCTTCAAAATCAAATTAACATAAACATTCAGGTAATGATCCCAGACTGCTTGTCACTTTGATGAACTTCCAGACCAAAGAAAGAATCAGGAGACATGGAAGAAGTTCTAATTCTGGTTCTGCTTGACTAGAAAGAGGAAGAATCATGGATATTTCAATGGAACATTCAGCTAAGATCTAGCATTTCATAATCATTCTGTCAGTCTAGATTTGCAAAAATACCTGTGTTTTCAATCATCTAAAATTATTACAGCGTGAGTGGTGATTTACCTAAGATTTGAGTAGGGATTAATAAATTAAGTAACATCCAGGATAAAGCTTAAACATCATTACAACCTTGTAGGGAGCCAGGCTCAAGATCCTGATCTCCCTGCAGTCTGTGGTGACCTCCACTGATTTCCCAGGGCCAAGATCTTATACTATGACTTTTGGGGAATGACCTATTAGAGAGCAGTGTAGGGGAAAGGGACCTGGGGGTCCTGGTGGACAGCAGGATGACCATGAGCCAGCACTGTGCCCTTGTGGCCAAGAAGGCCAGTGGCATCCTGGGGTGGATTAGAAGGGGGGTGGTTAGTAGGTCAAGAGAGGTTCTCCTTCCCCTCTACTCTGCCCTGGTGAGACCTCATCTGGAATATTGTGTCCAGTTCTGGACCCCTCAGTTCCAGAAGGACAGGGAACTGCTGGAGAGAGTCCAGCGCAGGGCCATGAAGATGATGAAGGGAGTGGAGCATCTCCCTTATGAGGAAAGGCTGAGGGAGCTGGGGCTCTTTAGCTTGGAGAAGAGGACACTGAGGGGAGACCTCATTAATATTAATATTTATAAATATGTAAAGGATGAGTGTCATGAGGATGGAGCCAGGCTCTTCTCAGTGACGACCAATGATAAGACAAGGGGCAATGGGTATAAACTGGAACACAGGATGTTCCATTTAAATTTGAGAAGAAACTTCTTCTCAGTGAGGGTGACAGAGCACTGGAACAGGCTGCCCGGGGAGGTTGTGGAGTCTCCTTCTCTGGAGACATTCAAAACCCGCCTGGACGCCTTCCTGTGTAACCTCATCTGGGTGTTCCTGCTTGGTGGGGGGATTGGACTAGATGATCTTTTGAGGTCCCTTCCAATCCCTAACATTCTACGATTCTGTGAATTCTGTCACCTTTTGCATAGGGCTCTGCCCAAATGACCAATGACTAGTATCTTCAGAGCTTAGACGTACTCCATCAGGTCCTGCAGGAAGTTAAGAAGATTCCTGCTTCATGCATCTTTGCAGAACACTGTTGCCCTCTATGCTTGTAATGTGGTGTTGCCCTCATTAGCACCAGCCATGGGCTTTGTACCAACCCTGCAAGACTTCAGGACTGAGACTTCTCAGACTTACTTTGTCTGACATTTTTTTGACCTGCCTGGGTCTTTGTTTCTTCTTGATTAGCCCTAGCAGTGATTTTCCAATGACCAGCTGACTATGACTTATTTTTGGATGGTACAACCATAGTTATTATTTCGTTAATACTAACAAGTAATTCATCTGTGAAGGATGAGATGCCTAGGACTCTAACACAATGAAAGTGTAGAAAAACACAGGTCTGGTGTGCCAAGAGAGACGTCTTGAGGACTGGAGGTCACAAGATACTGTGAAGACGATTAAGGTGTGGTATGATGAGATGGGGCACAAGTTTGGCACTGGAGACCCTAAGGCTATAAACAACTGTTCTGTCACCAACTATCAGTTACAGAAATACAGACCTAGAGCTGTACTGAACATGTTTCAGGGGCACCAAAGAGAAAAAAACCCCAACATCTAACATACATAAAAGGCACCATGTCTAGTAAAGCCATATGTAATGTAGATTTTCAGCTCAAGCTGCAAAAGCATGTTAGCAAACATTTAAACATGCCTCCGAGTGGGTGCTCGAGTGAGGAAGAAGAAACCATCAACTAACACCCTGTTCATCCCCAGGAAGGACTCACGATGTTGGTGACTTGCTACACCCCCTGCACAAACCAGGCTGAAGCCATTGACTTTAGGACCCAAAGGAGCAGTGGAAAAGTGAGCATAGCACTAGGAAAATGGGTAGATACTACAAAATGTGCACAACTACTTAACTGTATTTTTGAGAATTTTTCTGTGTAATAGTATTCCTTCCTTCCCTCCTTCCTTCCTTCCTCCCTTCCTTCCTTCCTTCTTTCCTTTCTTCCTTTCCTTTCCTTCCCTTTCCTTCCCTTCCCTTCCCTTCCCCTCCCTTTCCTTTCCTTTTTCACTTTCATTTCCTTCTCTCTTTCTCTTTCTTTGCTTACTTCCCTTTCTCTCTTTCCTTTCTCTTTTTCTTCTTCTGTAGGAATTCATCTGGACTAATATACTAATAACAATACTTTAATCAGACTGCAAAAATTTCAGTTACACTACCAATAAATTATTTGCTTTACATATCTTTTTTTTTCATACAGCAAGATTTTATTGCAAGACTGAGATATCTGAGGGGCCATAAAGGAGTGTAAATTTTTCGTACCTGGGAAAGCATCAGTTTTGTAACTGAGGTACCTGTAACGCTGAGGAGCCCCTGGGACTGAAGCAGCAATGGAGTGTTAACTGCTTGGAGGCTGCAGGGACTATGGGTCTGGCTGTAGGTGCTGACATGGTACTCAAGGCAATTTTTGACCTGAAGTACAAAGGAGAGGAGAGCACCATGTGTCACATTTCCCCTGAGCCCTCAGTCTCACCCTTATTGATGGGAAGGTCAGACAGGTTTAGCAAGAGCCATTCATTCACAGGCATGGTCAGCCTGTCTACACAGGAAGGCTTTAAAACTGATTTAGTCAAACCAATGGAAACGACCATCTCGGAATTATTTTTATTTCACCAGAGTGTTATATTTGGCTTCTTTTGCCTTTAGATTGGAAGATGGTAAAAAGAAAACAGGACAGTCAACACAAGTAAGTGTTCATCCAGCATTCTGTACCCACGTTACTGCTTTAAAAATTACATTGGAGGTTAAAACTATGAGATTTTTTTTTCTTCTGCAGAAAGTTGCAACTTTCTTTTGGAGGTAGCATTTCAGCCAAGCTTTTCTACCCACCTGGCAGCATCAGAAAGGAAAAGTTATCCTTATATAAACAGCCTAACTCTGACCTCACTAAATATTAGCATGACAATTGCTATTTTCTGTATTTGTATGGGATAGGGACTTGGTTTGCATTTCTTTCTGACCACAGCAAGCTTTCCTAATGACATGTGTGATCTTCCTGCTATCACATTAAGACATAACACCCTGTTCTTAAACCGGGCTGTGCACAGCTCTACAAGCTGCAGTTAGTAGGAGGGTTAATTTACTATGTGATCAGTGGCATGGCTACCAAAGAGACAGGACACCAGTTCACAGTCTACTCTGCTATTTACCATAGACATATACTTGTTTCTCAGCCCCTTCCCACATCTATATTTCTGTTCAACACATGATTTTCTGTGTTAGTAAAAGAGACGATGGAGGAACATCAGCTCTGTTTTTCCCCAGAGCCTCCTTTACTCATTTCCCAAAGCTCGCTAGCCTGCTGTGGAGAAATTCAGCTTATTCATTGCTGCCTGTAAGTTTATAGAACTCTCCGATTTGGCCCTCACCTCTCTTTTCACAACCATTTGAGTGCAGCACAAAGACTGTATTAATAACCCTCTTGGTGAGCTGTTATCTGCTGGGGGGCTCCAGGATCTCCCAGTTACTGCCCAGGAGTTTGCAATCCACCATCACAGCAGAAAAGGTGAAGGACCCTGTGAGCATACAGAGGAGGTTTCTGCTTTCAGATGAACACAAACACAGGGATATTCGTAAGTGGGGATGTCTGTGCACAGTGCAGTGATGCTGAGTGAGCCGGGGTGGGAGAAGGTCTGTTCAGATCTGGCAGAGGGTTAGGACAAGAGACTAGAATTAAAACAAAGCAATAACAGAAGTAAGGGTTTTATTTGTCTTCTGGGAGACTGCTTATGGATGAGTCTAAACTGACATAGGTATTACACGGCACACCACATCCTAATACATATTAGAAATCCATGTCAGGGGTTCAAAATTAAAAAGAAAAAAAAATCCATCCAAGGATGAGTCAGAAACAAACAACTTCAAGACATAAAATATGAATTACCTAAGAGAATTAGTCTGAGGATACGTTTTTGTAGGAAGGGTTATTTTTCATTATTTATAAGGCATTTACAAGAAATGTGCAGCTTGCCATTGGAGAAATTAAGTCTTCTTAAAGCTTTACATTGTTTTACCACCACTTTCATAGTACTTGTTTATGTTTTAAGGGGGGAAAATGTACAGCGAGGTGGAACGGTTATTGACCAGATTGATCATGGGAACAAATTTGCCGGTGGTAACCTTGTTTAATGATATGTTGCTGGGCTCAGCACCTTGCTGAGGCTGTGATTCTTCACCGGCTGGGCCCGCATGATGGATCACGGTAGGAGGCTGATGGTGCAATCACTCACTGGCAGCCACTGACACCTGCACCAGCCTGACACCCGTCCCCTCTGGATGTATCAGCCAGCCTGCTCAGCCTACTGGGAGACACAGCGATTCCACCAAACGGAGAACAAAAGTTCTTTATCTACCTTGCAACTTCCTCTGTAGGACGTTGCCTTCTCTTTTTTTTTTTTTTTTCTTTCAGTTTCAATTTCATCACTTTGCTGCATCCCCTGTTCTGATCTGTGGCTTTCTTAAGAGTAACAAAGTGAAGCAGCCACTAACTGTAGAAGAAAGAAAGAAAAAGGAAAAAATAATGTCTCGCAAAAGGATGAAAAAAAAGTTTTCTCACTGGAAACCCTTTAACTGTTCATGGATATTCCATTAGATCTTAGAAAACTGCTGTCTCTCAATATGGTGGAACTCACATCCTCTGTGCACCATTATTTTGAAGAGAAAACTTTCCTTCCTCCTTGTGCTGTATATTGAACATTATAATTTCCCAGTAAAAGCTGAGAGCAGGAAAATGAGCAACTATTCTTTTGCAGACAGTTCACTTCCTCTTTTTTCCTCAAGACAAATTTGAAAGCTAATGTATGCAACATTATTTCAGATTCATTATTTTTAATATCATAGATACATGCACAACTCTACTCCCTCTCAAAGCAGTTACATATGGATATACCTACATAGAGGCACTATTTGCACTGTCCACCAGACAAGACCTATACTTAATATTAGTTCATTGGTTGAGATTTTTAATAATTTGCCACTTTCATAATACAAATAGTATGTAATGATATACAACCACTTAAAGGGAAAGATTTGAAAATATATCTAGCCTGTGAAATAATGATTTCAATTGATTTTCTCTTCTAGTCACTTCCTTTACAGGGTTGATGAACTTTTTTGGAAAGAAAAAAAAACAACTTTATTAGTACGACAGGTCATTATGATGATAAAGAAGTAATTATCTAGCCAAGGAGGCTTTAGCACATACGTTCCCAATCTCTAATTTTATATAAAGGCCCCTTCATTAGTTAGAGGACAAACCTGTGCAGCTTCTTAGAAAAAGAACGGGAACACCACTTCGGCTACCGTGTTTCCTCATTGCATGCGGACCAGTTCTATAAATTGCACACATCTGTCTTTGCAAGTCACTGTAAATTCAAATATATACCACCTCATGCTAGGAGTGGCTGTACAGCCATTACATGAGCTAGACTGAGAACCAAGGTAGTGCAGCCCACAGGCTGCCTCACCAGGAGAGCAGGGATGGTCATCCCCGTTGCTGCTTCTCTTTCTCCCTTTTTTTGTTCTAGGGAAAAAGACTACATTACAGAGACAGATTTGCTCAGCTTCCTTTAGTTATTTAACTCAAGCAGTTGACAAGCTGGGTCCTGCAGCCCTGTGAAGCCACATGCTCTCTCTGTCATGCAGGCTCTCCCAGTCACCCCTGCTCTCACAAAGTGCCCTGAGTGACTGAAGGTTAGAGCATCACCTTCCCAGCTTCCTGGGGCTCTGGATATAACACCCTGGTAGTCATTAAACTACGCTTTCAAGACACTTGGACTACTCTCATTCATTTTGCCAAATCCAAACGGTGAATGTTGGAGGGCGTCGGTCTCTTCTCCCAAGTACCAAGCAATAGGACGAGAGGAAATGGCCTCAAGTCGTGACAGGGCAGGTTTAGGTTGGATATTTGGAAAATTTTTTTCACAGAAAGGGTTTTCAGGCTTTGGAACATGCTGCCCAGGGAAGTGGTTGAGTCACCATCACTGAAGGGGTTTAAAAGACACATAGATGAAGTTCTTAGGGACAAGGTTTAGTGATAGTGCTACGTTAACGGTTGGACTCAATGATCTTGAGGATCTTTTCCAAACAAAATGATTCTATGACTCTATGATTCTATGAAAATCCCATATACACAAGGCAGGGGGTGTGAAAGGGAAAGATAGATCTTTGCATGGATCCCTAAAAGCACTCAGGTAAGTGTCATTCCTCTCTCGGCCAACAACTGTAAAACAACCCAGAAAATCAGAACTAAACATGTTAAGTATTTTTAAAATATGAATCCCACACACAATTCTCGTTTTGGCCTTTAAGAAGTCACTAGAATATAAAAAATAGTATATTTCTCTCACTATTAAACATAGTTGCTGTCATAATTACACACATACGCAACCACAAGCATGCATAGACAGAAGCGTAACTGGGTACCATTTAATTGATAACTGTACTCCCAATTCCTTCCCCTCCTTTTCAGGATAGCAATCACAGTATGCAGCTACTAAGACAATGAAAATGCATTTCCAGCTGCAGCATCTGGCTCTTTGGCAGAGTCATTTAGTAGTTGTGTTGGCAGCTTTGGATTTGCCTCTGGGTCTATCATATGTTTATAAAGGCAATGGACTGTCAACCTACACTCATATGTGTGCCTGTCTGTCTGTTTGTCTATGTTTCTCATCTTTATAGTTGCTTTTTGCCTGTGTCTGTTCATGGAAAATAAACATTAAACACAGGGAAAAACACAAACTACCCACTAGCTATTCATTTAAGCAAAGTTATCTTTTACCTATTCACACAACTCTATTTCTTCACCTTTAGCCATCCTCCTTTCAATAAACATCCATTTCATTTGCATCAGAGATAATTCATTAGACAAATTCTCTCTGTTCTACAAGTAAAATGCACCTTTATGTGTGTGTGTATACAAATCATTTCTTTGTGACTAAGACTCTTAATGCAGTGATATCATAATAAACGGAAGGGGACATTTTTCATGTTACAATAATAAATGAGGTGTTAAAGGAATATCCTGATATGTGAGCATTTTATAACTACTGCTTGTTGCTTGGTGGCAGCTGTAAAGCAGGGCTCACTGAATTAGCTATGATGTACTACTCCAGGGTGACGTTAATTATCCTACAGTGGTAAGCATTTTTTAAGTAGCTGCTTCACATTTTTACATGCTTAGGTATAAGAGGTTTGCAAAGGCAGGGTTTAAACCACAGTTAAGTATCCCATCTGAAGTAAATGTTTAAGGGGAACGTATTCCAAAATGCTACATGACAGTCAAGGTGCAGGGGAAATAAATGAGGTTTTGAATTATCTTGCTGTCTTGACTTCATCTTTTGAAAACTAAATAGGGAAACTCATTTGTACAAGAACATGTTATACATAAATCAGTGTCTGTACACAAATATATACACTATTATATGGACAAATGGGTTGTTAATTTTCTTCCTCACTGAAAAAACCTCAGATATAATGTAAAAAATACTCCTTTCTTACCCAAAATACTCATGAAAGAACAGTGATCTTTCCAAAATTATAAGGATACGAAAGTGGGTACACACTTTGTGCTCTGACAGAGTCTCTAAACTCCCTGCAAATTATTTAAATGCACAAAGAGTCTAAAATGAGTGATGATGTATATAACCTGCTTGTCTGTTATCAGTATTAAAGAAAAGCCACACAGAAAAATAAACCAAGATTATTTTAAAAAATAATTTGTGTTAAAAAGTGATTTTCACAATTTATTTTATTGATGTAAAACACACAACATCCTTGCTTTCCTATTTCAAGGCAGGTTTGCCTACAGAAATGAAATGGGGGAGCGGCAGAGTTTACAGGATGATAAATTAGGATTCATCAACTAGTATCTGAGAGTGGCCCCTTCCAGCAAATAATTACTATAATTATAGATGTGAACTCAAAAATCACATTTTAAAAATGTCATTACATATTACTGTAATTGGTTAATACTTTCAAACAAAACAAAGCTCTGTTTTCCCACAGAATAACTTGCAATAGTATTTATACGCTCATTTTGATTGAGTTTGTAAACATCTGTAGAAATCTTTGGGGATCACGTAAAAGCCTCAATGAAATAAATTTTACATTTTAAAACTGGAAACCTTTTATGCAAATTATTTTGCCTTTGGCCATTTCAGGAAGAAATGAAGGAACTTGAGGATATTATACTTTTACATAACACTGGTGAGATTGTTGTCATCTTTGATCTTACATCAATTAGTCAAGATCTTGAATGATCATAGGCAAAGAAACCTAAACTCTTCTCCCCAGCTGAACAAAAACGTGTCAAAGATTCTAACTGCATAAATTATTACATTCTAACCTACAGCAATAATAGTTCCTTTAGGTAGACTTTCTGGTCACCTGTTATATACTGGGAATAGAATTTTATTATGTTTTGGTTTTACATATAACAATCTACTTATGTATATTTTATTATTTTTTTCTGACTAGTAACACTGACACCAAATTAATCTTAAAAGGGCAGCGCCACACTGAAAGTGTGGGTCTTCTGTCACCTGCTTCTGATGAATAAATGAGTCAAAAGACAAGGGAAAGTCTTAGAATACACTGTTCACTGAAGAAGTTCTCAATTAAAACAAAGAATAAAATTCATAACCTGAAAGCCGCTTTATTATCGTGATATTATTCATATAAGCAGGG
>NC_088247.1:100633072-100658072 GCF_036013445.1 Caloenas nicobarica
AGTTTTCTTTTCTGTTGTAGAGCAGCACCAGCACAGTGAAATGCAAGGTGGATTTTCAACAGAAAATTAGAGTGCCATTTTCCTTATGCGCAGATTTGTTCAGCTGCTTCGTGATTTACGACCAATACGGCATATCTTCTATCACATTGTAGTTCCTACAGCATTAATTTTCTAACTTTTTGGATGTGGAGACTATTTGCCAGTAGCAAAGACACCCTTTCCTCCTGGGATGTCCCATCCCTTTCAGAAAATGTTTCACTCATCAAACCATCCTGTGGGGCAGGAGGAACCACCCGTTTTCTCCAAACAATAGTTACAGAAACACAGACTAGTACCATGCTAGCCCCCCATACATTTTGAGTATCTTTCAGGCACAAAATAATACATTGTTAAAAGACACATGATGCCTTTAAACAAAACACGCAACTCAGTTGTTAGGCACAGCAAAGGACTATTTCAGCTGCTAGAAAACAAACCAAACCAAAACAAAACAAACTTCCCTGCAACATGTATCTCTGTATCTTCTTATAAAGATAGTCAGTAAAGTATGCTTCTAACATTCCAGCACAGGTTTCCTACTGAAAAAGCAGTGGATTATTATTTTTTTTGACAGCAAGTTAACAAAGCATCTCCTAGAGAATGAAATGACAGCAATATTTTCTAGTTCTGGATTTAATTGCAAAACCACAAAGAGTAATTGTAATCACTTCATTCGTGGCTGCCTTTCCATTTTTATTTTTTTTTAGTCTATCTTAATGCATACTTTAAGAGCATTTGGTATACATCTATATTAGCACCAAGTTATTTTAATTTTGGCCAACAGAGTGCTTAAATTTCAGGCAAAATAAACACTTCAGGATTTTCACTGAGTTAAGAAGAGATCTGCCTGAGACAATGCTTTTTCCAAATTACCAGATTTGTTTAGAAGATTCCTTAAATGAAATTCAATGACTTGTGGAACAGACTGTCAAAACACTTATTTTTCTTGATTATCAGTTCCTTCAATAAATAGATTTGCCCCATTATATGATGTCTTTGAGTTCTGCCACTAAAGGGATGTGCTACTTGCATCTCTTTCTCCCTGTTTCAGAAATAGAAGAATATATTTAAAGAGAAATATTCAGGCGAATCACCGAAAATTTGTAAATACACCAAACCCTTGTGTTTTAATTAGAAATTATTTTTCTAGAAGAAATACCTGATATTGTGGTGAAATGTCTAGTTATAAAATATTTTAGGTGAAGAATGATAAAGCATTGCAGTGGTTAAGCGCTTTCCCTGCAGTCCCAACAACAGTGATTATTTATAGTATAGACTCCACTTCATGAGCAGTTATAACTTTGACAGCGATATTTTCCTCCTCACAGAAACTTCAGATGCAAGACCTGCTTCTGGAAGCCACGCACTTACATGGGTGTGTGTAAGTGTACACAGTGAATTTGTTCAAAGACGCAACTGCATCTAAAATTTATCCCAACAATTTTTTATTATTTTTTTTTATCCGATAGCAATTCAGCTAGGCTTCTGTATTTCACTTTAATAAGAAATCTTGTGGATTACATAGTGAGGCACAAGAAAAATATCAGTTATTTAAACCTGCTCTCCATAAAGTTGTGCAGAACTCCAGTCATTAAAGTAAAAGGATACTGAATTGTAGAATTCAGGTTGTACAAACAGGCAAAAATCAGTACATATTCAAAACAACAAAATAATCAGTTGATTTCTTCCTATTACATCAATTCTATTAGTGTATCGACTATTGGAACAATGGCATGCCCAAACTCAAGATAATGTTTGTGAAAACACTGAGATAGTTGCAATTTTTCTTACACATGCCTGATTTGACAGTAGTCGAAACAAGGCAAAATTTATCACAGCAGAAAACTACGTTATGGCACATTCGGAGTGGAATTTAGCCCTCCCAGATCAAGAATGATCTTACAGACAGGGCCAAATTATTCTCTTTAACTGCACTGTGCAAAAGATGTCCTAAATGATGAAGACCCTGCTCTGTCCTTGAATAAAGCACAGAAGACACAGAGACCTCGGTGGGAGGAGTGTGAGCTGCTGTTCTGGTCAGAATTCAGTCCTAAGTGACCTCCTGCTTTCACATGTGGTCTGCTAGGTAGGCACATCAAGGTTGGAAAGGGTACTTATTTCACTGTAACCTAATTTTTTCTTCTCTCCTGATAGTTTACTAAACTATTAATATAAATGATGCTGGTTTTGTGGCTTAATTAATTATTTCACTCTGTCTCCTTCCATCTCAGTGATACTTGAATCTTTCTTCTTATTAGTGTTTTACAGCATGTTTTTCAGCTGTGGGTAGAATCACGATGTTAATGAACGACAATTATCTTTCTTACTTATCTGAGAACTTTAATGAAGCTTCATTAAAATTAACATGACATTATATTACTAGAAGAGCTGTACAAAACCTTTTTTTCATTTATAACCTTTGAATTTTTTCTATTAAATAGAAATTTTAACTGACTGCAGTTTGCTGGGGAATAATTAGTACATTCATTGGTAATTCTTTCCTCAATAGCTTCACAAAACCAGGACCTACAGGGGAAAACACTGCCGTGTCCTTTAGAGGGATCTACTGTACCTTAGCACTTAGTTAATCCTCTCGTCAAACACACTCAAGAAAATGAAAGCTGCATGTCACATTGTCAGTGTGAGGAATCGGTTAAACACTTTGCATTTGATTCTGTTTTTCAGAAAAGACAATACATACCGGGAGGATGCAGCCTCTATAGTTTTATCTGGAGTAACTGTAAATGTACATATGCTTTTCTGTGTGATGTTGTCACCGACAGTCCAAAATTACAATCTGCTGTATTATAAAAGCTTAGCATCGATGGGCATTGCATCTGAGATGCTAATTACCTATAGGAGCTGTACCTTAAAACTCAGTTTCAAAGGCAGATTTTTAAAGTGCTTTAAAAAATGCTCTTTGAACCAAGACAGAGTAACAAAAAGATACGAACACATTGTTCAGGCAATTGCAGGTTAAACTTCCATCAAACCTCGCAAAAGCTAGCTCATGTTTTAATTATGTTTCTAGTTTAATGTTTGACAACAAAAAAATAAGTTATTACCATTTTATTCTGACACACAAAATGATTTCTTCTGTTTCAACGCCGTGTATTTCCAGGGGAGAACTAAGCCTTTTTTAAAGTAAATCTAAATCGCAACAGCAAGTGTTATACTGTCATTTTAATGACAGCAGTAGAGTTTAGTATGGAATGAATCAATTATTGCAAGCACAGCCCCTGTGTAAATCACTGACGGCAAACCAACCTCAGGATTATAAAATGAATCTTTGACAAGTATTCAAGGTTTCAGCATATTCTCAATAATGAGGATTAAGTACCTACTATCTGTTAAAGAAAAGTTTTATTCACTTACTAAAGAATATGTGAGTAATCATTAAGAGAGGTCAGATTAACTGAGGTACTTTTTAAAAAAGGGCATCCAGTACAACATCTGCTGGAAAATCAATGATAAATACGTCATTTTTTTAGAAAAAAGGAAAGATTAAGAGTAAGGCAGTGTAATGGAATGACTTAATGCTCTGTTTTTAAAGAATGGAGAGGAATTATAATGACATCATAAACTATCATTATGAAACTTTTTGACATCTTCATGTCAAGAAAAAACACTCTTCTTGAATCAAGAACAAATAGTGATTCCTGCTGTCCATGGGTGATTCAGTCAGGTTCAAATAAATCCTGATTCTACACTGAGAGATGATGAAAAAAAAGCCTCTGGACTACTATGGTATACATTTTTTTTTTTTTGTATGTAAGAGTTTTACACTAAGAGAGAAATTGAATTCAAAGTTCTAATCGTAGTTGACCTGTGAAAATGGAAATATTTTTAATTTGATTATACGTCAATAAAGCACATACTTTTGGAGAAGGCTTTATGGTAAATATTTCATATGACTTTGCTCTCTTTTCCAGTACCCAAACAATATTGCATTGCCTTTTTCTGTTTAATTTCCACAAAATAATGCAAAATTGAGAACCAGTGTTATTATAATGTGGATCAACATAATTTCATGATGGAATAAAGCATTGTGTTCTGTCATCATTTGTATTTTAATTATTAATGAAAGTCTTTGCTTTAACTGTCAGAATTTTTTATTAATGTCTTATGATATTTGCATACTCTTTGCCTTCATATAGGGAGAGAATGTACAGGAGAATATGTATGTATTTCCAAGATATTTATATGTTTTTACCCAGAAGGTTTGATTTTGAAAGCTTTAGCAATTGACATCATATTGATCAAGAGATGCTTTGTATGTGCTGGAATAAGGAAATAAAAAGAAAATACTACAATAATACTACACTTTACAATTTGATATTTCCCTAAAATAATGCAAAGCAACTTTGACTGGAAAAAAAAAAATCTGCTGCCTGTAACAAAATAATGTCACTGTTTATCTAAACTGCTTCATTTCCATTAGTTTATTTTTACCAAAATTGTATTTCTTTTATTTGTGTTTGTGCTTGTGTACTTTTCTTCTTGTTTATGGCACAATGCACAGTCTCTTTGGCCCAATATGGATTATTCATAGTTCAATATTTAATTCTGCACTAAACAGTCACTTTATTACAAATTAATTCAATATTTCCAAATTTTATAAAACGGTGCACACTTTGTTAAAATAATACATTCTGCAATAGGAATGAAAATGTTAATAATTTTAATAGGAAAAATATAATTAATTTTGCAATAACCAAATTTTAGAATGAATCAAATATAAGTAGGTACATTTGTAAAATGTGAAATTTAGATACAATTTTTGTTTGTTAGAAAGGAAAACTATGCGATAGTTACATATCAAATTACTGGGAAAAAAAAAAGAGAATAAGCATTTCTCTTAAGAACATTTCTGCAGATAAGAGAGGCTGTAATTATTTTGCCGTTTGTTTACCTAAGACAGTTAAGTTGTCAAATGCAACTGATCTTGAGCCATTGAATTGCTGCTTCTCTCTAGCGAGTGTTTTCGTATTCCTTTTGTGCATTTCAGCGGTGCTTTTTCTAACTGCCCGGTTTTCATTATGATTTTGAGGTAAGAGATTCGATTCACTGGCTTGTCAGAGAAGCCAATAGTTTAAAGAAAGGCTGTTTCTCAGTGACCTCCTAAAATTAGTTTACAAATTATCTTAAAGACTTACAGTACATGCTTAGAAACAAGCAGGAAGCGCCACGCTTAGAAGGCTTCCGAGCCTTTCGCAGAAAACAAAACTGAAGGGATTCATGAAAATGTAAGCGCATAAACATTTCTTTCCATTGTGCAGGCGGAGGGCTGGAGTTTTGCAGTAAAAGTCTGGCATCTGGTGGTCCAGGGAAGAAATGGCAGCCCACTCCAGAAAGAAACAAGGCGGTCACAGGCTGAATTAGCTCATCAGCTTGTAATAAACTAATTATTTCCAGCATATGCATATGTGAGGACTTTTGCTTCTGAAGGACTTCCCCCAGTATTCATTGCCTTGGGTTGGTTTTTCTTTTCATCCCAGAAGGTCTGTATTTTTTCCCAAAGAGAAAAACAATTTGACGTAATTGAAATTGTAATGAGTTTTGTAAAGTCAGATAATGCCTTGTGCCACCCTGGGCAGAAGACAAGGGATGAGACTTACTGCTATTGGCCACAATTAGTGCTTGGAAGGCTGGAAAAGAATTAGGAGAATTTTAGGAGGGCAAGGCCCAAATGTGCCATTCTGGGAAAGGGGAGTTTCTTCTGTTCTCTTCCAAACTATACCAATATATTGCCTCACAACCAAAGCTTCCCAGCTTCCTCAAAGAGCACTAATTATGGCAGAGGTTGTGGAGGTCTGTGTGGTGGAGGAGCACAGAAGATGCAAAGACCTTCAGAAGTACCAAGTCCATTCCCTGTCTTTGCACACAGTGATGTCATATAATCTCTATCAACAAGTGATAAAGCTTCATCTCTAAAGAACTGATATTTTTCACTTTTTTGACCAAAAGACACTTCTCAATCCAGATTTCTTTAAAGAGCTAAGCATTATCTGCTAAGTTTCCAAGCTACCTTTGTGATAAATAGTACTCCACTTTGCCCTCCCTCAGATACCAAATACACATTTATAGACAATGGCAAAAAACTCTTATTGCCTTCTCTCTCCAGACAGTCTCCATTGTCAGGATCACCTTGCTAGCTCTTCCCTGAGCAAGTTTACTTTTTAATCATCTTTCTTGAACAAGGATGGCCAAAATTACATAGTGATCCACATAAGATCTCTCCCGAGCTAACACTAATGGTGCGAATTCTCTGTGGAAAACATGTCTCTTGACGTAGTCTTATGTTTTCCATGGCTACAACATGAAGAAGTTTACAGCACTGCATGACCAAATGGTATCTATAGGTCACTTCTTCATATCAGAATATTCCCAGATAAGGTCCATTAATAATTTTCCTCCAGCCTCCTCTTCAATATTACCTGATATCACCACTCTTCACCCATCTTACAATTTCCCCTACTAATACCAGCCTTCCTTAATTTATTTTAATTTCCCATCTGTCAGACTTCTGGATGCTTTACTGAAGTTCAGAGGGATTATATCTCCAGTATTTCCCTTGTCTTGAAATCAAAGGCAGATATCAGGTGGACATATGCTACCCTTTGAAAAGATGTGTTTCAATCTCTTAACATTTGCCTCCATTTTTAAGGAATTATTCTTTCCTTAAAAATTAGGTGCAAATACTTACACAGAAAAGACTAAATGTCCTCCAGATCTATTGCTACCTTCTTAAATATTTTTTATCCGAGATACCAAATCTTGTAGTCAAGCCCTCTGACTTGAGCACATTCAGGTCTTTGGGTTTGTACTTTTCAGTACATATATTTTAGGTGTTTCCAAGGTGTAACTGAGCTTGACCTTTGACAATGCTTATATTGTTATTACACTTTTGGACTTGAATGCCAGGGGTTATTTTGCTGATCTCTTTTCATATTGTGCACTTTGCATGATGTTTTGTCTAATGCCTTTTCAAGGTTATTATTTATCCAGTTGGAGAGTTTCTTTCCCTGAGCTGCAAAAAAGTTCTAGGTAATACTAGAAACCTTGACATAATGACATGCCACATTTCTTGCATGTCCAAATCCTGCGGCTTCCCTGCAGATCTGTTTTTTTACTTATTATTCTTTCTTTCTTTCTGAATAAAATGAAAGGACGTTTAAGGATGGCTCAACCCAAGGTATTTATTAAAACACTCTTCTAACAGCATACTCTGTCTAAAAAGAGCGATTTAAAAGAAAGCAAAACAAGTAATTACGTGTTTCCATGTTGCTTCCCTTCTGTACTTTGCACATTGTCCATGCAGCTTCATGGGGAAGGACCATAGCTTCATGGGGAAGGACCATAATCGTTGATGTATGTCAAGAACATAGAACCACTTTGAGTACAATAAAAATGAGTAACATTGAAGTGCTGCTCTTTCACTGAGCATAAAGAATAGGCTGACCTATGCAACAGTTCAAGGGTCTTACAGATTTGTGCCATGCTTGTAAAATAAAGAAGAAAAAAAAGGTAAGGCTTATCACTATTTTTAAAAGATGGTTTCCTGAGGCTGCTTCAATCACATGCAATCTGTAGAGGGACAGGTAAATGGTTAAATCCCCTTAAGTAAAGGGGCAGTTTGGTCTTTTTCATTGCACAGCAACATGGGACAGAATTGAGCCAACGAGACTGGCTGAAGACACCAAGAACAGAGGAAACTCTGCAGACAGTAATGTCAGCTCCCAAGTAGTGACATTTTGATGACAGAAGCCAGGCAGAGGCACTTTTATTAAGTAGTGCTAATGATTATAATCCCACACCAGGACTTTTCATAAACTTGAAGCGTGATTCTCTGTTGTTCTCCTTTTCATAGGTGAAGAAACAATCATAGAAATGAATGTGAGCTCCTCAGCATCACCCAGGACAAATGGTAGAACTGGGATTAGGCTTCAGTGGTCTTGCTTCCTATGTACTCATTTCAAGGCAACCCCTGCCACTCTTGCTGCTGGAACATTTCCATTTTCCATGTCCAGTCCTACTCCTTTCCTTTCTTCCCTCCCACCCATCTTCTGCCTTGGTTGTCGCATTGTCTTCTCCCCAAAATTATAAGGCCCCCTCCTTCTTGTCCCTCTCACTCCTTTCCCTTCCCCTTCCTCAGATGTGTTTTCATACCCAACATACCTTGGAGAACACATTGCTTCTCATGAACAAGAAAATTCAGTGGTGTTCCAGCTCCTTTCCAGCCCCATAGCACTTCACCTACAAACATATGAAGGGTTAAGGAACAACAGAGCCCAAAGAAAAAAGCTAGAGGATATGTTTTAGTGGAGGAAAGGATACATTATTCACAAAAGTTGTTGACTCTTGTAGCTTTATCAATGCAGGACTAATCTACCCTCACGAGAACAGGAATAACCACTGCTCCATGCACAGAACATCAGCAGAGATAGGGCTACCTGGTGCATCTACACTTTATTGCATACTTCGCTATACCCTTTTCCCACCAGGCTTTAAAGTCTCACTGAGAAACCTAGGAGGTCCTATTACAGATAAGCACCCTACTGTGGCCATACAGTTACATTTCCCTTCTACCTCTAAGCATTTCCTGCAGTAGAAAGAGAAAAAAAAAATACAATGATAGTATATAGAAATACTTCTGTTGCATACCAAGACAACCTAAGAAATTATGATTTTCAACACAGCTTTTTGCAGGTGGCTTCCGATGCTAAATCGTGCTTGCTGCAGAGACCAGTATGAATTCTGAAGCTATTGTGCAAGCCACAAAGGCTGGGATCAAGTCTCATCTCTCACTGTGTTTGCAGAGCATGCGTGCCATTGTCAGTCTTGTCAACTCTTATGGTCTCTTCACTTTTTACCCTGTGCTTACCCCATCTCTTCTTTCATTAAAAAACACGAGAGTTTCTGTCCTTGTGTATTTGTAAAGGGAAAACATAATCCCCAAGGACTTAGAAACCAGGCAGCAAATTAAAAATGCCAACACTGATTATTCTTTGAGATTCTATTATTTTAAAGGCAGTCTCCTGACTTTTAGGGCCTGATTCGTGGCTTCTGAACTGTGAAGTTCAGCCATCCTTGTGCTTGGCAAGCACTTGGAAGTGAAGCATATGCAACCAAGCTCTATACATAATTCTGTAAAATGAGTGCTCTTTATCTCAGTAGGTGAAATATTCACTATTGAAAACAAGCATTTCAACATTCAGAGGACGAATCATGAGAATAACAATGATCTGGGAAACAGCAAAAGATCCATGTCCCTACAGTGTCCGAAACAGTTCAGCTGAGAGGGTCTGCCCTTGCACAAGGAGGTGGGATGAGAGCCCCTACTGACATGTATGTGCCTGTGCTTACTTCTGGCTGGATCCTTTACTTTCGGCTCAGCTGCTCTTACTGGTGGCCGGGACTACAGAGAAAGCCAGGAAGAAATTAATGCCTGCCTTGGCTGGGAGAGAGGAGGATGATGATGAAAGGAATGAAACTGGACAACACCAACTGCTGTAATTTTTCCTGAATCTTTTAGTATTTGGCAAACAGTATGGGTTGTGTGTCAAAAAACATGCCTTCTGCTGCTCTTATTGAAAAAACAGCTGTCATTTGGCCAAGTGTTAGGTCTGAGAAGTCACACCACAAAATTTCCCCAGGTTCTTCCTTTGCTTTGCTTTCTTTGCACACAGAAACACTGCAGGTTGTAAACAGCCTCCTCGAAGGGCAGTGGAGCCAGGTCCCTTCGGTCCAGGCCTGGACAAATGAAATTGCGCGTTCCTGGAGATGGTTTTACCAGACCAGGAGAGAAATACTAAAGCCGAGAATTTGTCTGTCCTGTACTCTAGTGACTTCACTTCTTGGCACTGGTTCAGCAGATGAAAAGGAGCCTTCAATATGAAATGCTGAAGAAACAAAAAGCAGAAAATGGATATGGGAAAAAAACCCATAAATTGGGACAACAATGCAGTGGGAGTTTTATAGTTTAGCTTAATTTTCCTTCTTCTAGGGATAGAAGGTAAAGTAAGGGCAGCTGGGACAAACCATGATGGAAAAGCAGATGTTCAGAGGGAAGGCAGGAGTAAAGAATAGTATGTACTAGCTCATTGCCTCTGGCAGGGGCATCAGGTTTACTCAAGCTGGCATGGTAGAAGGAGCTTATTCTCTTCAAAATGCCAGCCTCAGAGGCAAAGCCAAGCTGGGCTTTTTTGCCAGCTTCAGCAGTAAGATTTTGACATGCAATCTCCGCATTGATATGATTGTTAAGTCAAATAAGAGGCCATGTGTCAGCAAAGTCATTTAACTGATTTGGCAAACCGAATAAAGTATGATCTGGTCTTAACTACAATCAATCTGGGAAGGTGTTTACTAATACACCCAGAGGCCTCTAAGAAGAGAAAAAAAGTTTTATAGCAAAGATCTTTCAGTGCTGCCTCAAAAAGCTGTTTCTGCTTCTGCCACAGCATTTCTGATAGTACTGAGCAAGGTCCATACAGCCAGCTTCTTACCCATGGATGCTAGATGGAAGCAGAATCATTGACCAATCATAGCTGCAGCTAAAATCCATGGGGACAAGCTTCAGAGCTGCAATGTGTTACTTAATACCATGTACACCGAACAAATCAGGACCTAGTATCAGAAACTTCTAAATTAAATCCCTCTGTGGCTCATTTCCCTTTCCACTAAACAGGGATATAACAACCTCACTACACAGCGAACACGTGAAGATAAACTAATCCAGGTTTGTAAAGTCAAATTGAAGTTGTGTGTACTCACAGCATGGGGCCATACTCTGAAAATTGAGGATAAAAGGAATGTTAAACAGCTGCTTTTAAAGTAAGCATCATGCAGCCCATGCAGTGAAGATGACAAAAATCTTGTAGAAAATACAGTTCATGGTCGTATGATTTCAGTTGTTAAAAAATGTGAGCAGGACAAGGGAATTGCCTTACCCAAGCTCTGAGTACTGCAACATGGACCTCTATAAAAGTTCCTTTTACAGGTATATTTGCGGTACAGTGTCTGTGCACCCTGAATGTGAAGGGGGAAAAAAAGAAAAAAGGGTTTATACCTTCTTTTAAGAACTAATACTCGCTGCCCTGTGGGGTCCAGCAACACAGGCACTTCCTAAATCAAGCTGCAGGTGTCTGTGCTTGTCACAAACACTTAGACAACTCAAGGACTGGGTCTACCTGGATAATTTTTCATGTTTATGGCATTAGTAACCCTTCTGTGGAAAACCTGGAACTTAAGACTTGTCAGACAAGCAAGGAGATTGAAAAAATAAAATAGCAAAAGGAAGTAATTGTAAAAGCTAATAGAAAGAAATTCTAGTTGATGTTGAATTAAGAGAATCAATAACAACGTGGTGGGATCTCATCTGTGCCTCCTCTTTCAGAAAATTTAGAGCTCCCTTGGATCGTGTGTCTCCTATCCATAAACTAATGAAGGGCAGTCTGACATAAGTTATTAGATGTGATTAGATCATATCCTAAGATGATATAGCACCAGTAAATGTTTTCTAGTGCTGCATTAAAAGCTGAATGTTTTTGGTAATGAGTCCATCCTTTTTAATTCTGCCACTTAAAAAATGTTTTTAAACATTTAATCAAATGCTTATACAATATTAACAAGTGCTGAGGCAGAAAGGGAGCCTATTGATCACAGGTGATATATCCAGAAGCAATACACTGTTTACAGTGAGTTGTCTCTCAACTGAATAACGATTTAGTCATTTACAGGGAAAATCCTTGCAAATAAAAGTCTAATACCGTGATACTCGGTCTTTCTGATGGAATCCCATTGCCGAGATTGAGTTTTGTAAAACACTTCACACAAATTTTATTGAAACTACCGTACAGTGCTTTATGTGAAGGATATGGATGCACATAAAGTATTGTGCAGTAAATTTTGTAATGAAGGGCCACAAATAGCTTGTTAAAGATCCCTGTGTGGATGTCGAGTTTAACAGCAAGTATTGCTGGACTAATGTATTTTTTGAAGTAGTTTTTGGTCAAACGAAATATTGTCAAGAACAAGTGTCCTCCTCAGAAAATGACTTCATTTGTTAATCTAAGAATAGTATCTTGGCTGAACATGTGATTTGGCTTCTCTCAGAAGATTTATCACCGAGCTGTAAATTGACCAGTTCAGCAACTTGAGTTTCCACAAAGACCCACTCTAAAAATGGTGAACTGGAGCTAAGCAAATAACTTGCAATTAATAACTTCCCTGAGGTGGCTAAATCCTCTTTCTGCAAGCCTTTGAGCAGATGCTTAAATGTATTCACTACTTGGACTTACTCTGTGGATTATCTGGAAAACTTCCAGATTAGGAATACTTGGTGTTTGTCCATAGAAAGCTCTAGGTCAGTTACAACCACTCACAGAAGCTCCACATTTTTGATGCTGAGCCTTGATTGCCGATGAAATGTTCGTTTGGAAATATATTATTAGATACACAACGACAAGTGGAGCTTTGAAATGTCCTTTCATCAAATCTGTCAATAAACTTTCTTATTTATAAAATTCTTAATGAGCAAACATTGAAGAAACCATTTAATTTATGCAATTTATTGTTACAGTGTCTAACTCTGTAGAAGCCTAAGACACATGGTAAACCCTGGACAACAAAAAAAATCGTTTTAGAATTCAAGTGAAAAGTTTTGCAAGATTTTTAGCAACCACAATAAGTATCTCCTGTAGATTGCTTTTAACTTCAACAACACTGGAAGTTACCAAAATCTTGTGCTACTGAGAGTTATGTGCAAAAAGCAAGACCAACAAGATTTAAGATGCTGTTGTGCATTTCTTAACAAACTGTTGAATTTAGTGCTCATGACTGATGTTTGAATAATTTCCCAAACAGAGTTGCCTTCAAGAAAAGAGTTAAATTAGAAGAAGTATCAATGTAATTCTTTATCTGCTCAGGAGAAGTGTCAGGAGCCACCATGCCTCAAGACCCTATTTTATTTTAGGTGTGGTTGCCAGCTCACAGTGAGAGGTTTTGTCTCTGCCTTTGATTAACTGAACCACAGCTATTGACGCAACTCACAGAGGACATCAAAAAGCCTTACAACAGAAAGCATCAGCCAGTGCTGATCTTTCTACGTAAAAAAAAAAAAGTTCAAGAGGTCTGATATTAATACTAGTCCTTTGCTCTAGCTCTAGTCAGACAGACCAAATAAACTTTAAAAAAAGGTAATTTTAAAAGCATTTACAATGGTTGTTTGCATTGAAGACACAATTTGTGGAAGGAAAGCAGCTGGTTTTATCTTTGTAAGCGCTTACAAAGGAGTCTCTTGTTACGGCGTTGCTCACAGTCTTGTCCTGAGCACATTTATGTGTGAGCACACACAGGCAAAAGCACCCACACTGTACTTTTGACTGTTAACCTGTCAAAAACATTTGTAGAGAGACCATGTACTGCTCCTCCACTCCTGTTTGACACCGAAAACAGCTCAGAGCTGATGGGATTCTTTGTCAGTCACCCCATCATGGTTGCAGCACGGGAGAAGGATTTAAAAGAGCTGATCTGCTCTGTCACTCTGGGGCAATGGATAGACATGCTGGGATTTTTTGAAGCCTTCCTTTGGTCCACTTGGCATCAATCAGCAGAAGTGACAAACCCACTGACAGAAAAGACAACTGTCATTAGATGAGTGGTTTAGGTTGGTTTGTTGCTGAACTTTCATACCGTGGCAGGAAAAAAAAAAAAAGAAAAAAGCACGTGCATGAAACCAAAGCCTCGGACCTTGCAGCCCTGAGAGAATCAAAGATCTTGGAAATTCATGTCTGGAAACTGTTGTGAAGAGGACATAAACTGGAACAGAGAGATAAAGTAAATATGAGATTATTCTTTGATAGGAAAACAACAGTGTTCAGGCAGCAATAACAAAATACTTTGGCTCGCAGTGCAAAATTTCTGCTAGTGTTATCAGGAGGCAAAGTCAGAGATTACAGGAAGACCACAAGCAGGATCGCTGTAATCGTCCTTGGGGATCTCCAGTGAGTCTCTGAAGGCTCTGCACCTTTGAGGTCATATCTCTATCTGAACGTAGAGGTGCCTTATTTTGTCTTTTACATCAGTGAATATGATTAAACTCCTGCTGTTGTGCTAAATTTCAAAGATTGTAAAAAGTCAGGGGAATTAAAAAGGTCACTGCAGTATTTCATTTCAATAGCAAATCTGTGGAATAATGTTGTAGAAGCACATAGGAAACTGCTTTGAAAAGAGAACTTGTCAGTGACTTAGTTCTAGTGAAAAATAGCAGGTGTTTGGAAAATGGAATTCTGCTTCCTAAACCTGTAATTAGAAATGGGTAGATAATTAACAATGGACAGAATAGGTGCCTTTCAAACATAAAAGTGCAGAAAAGTTGCACAATTCCCAAATATTTGTGTAACCTAAACATTTTGTATCCATACATTTACAAATGGCAAATTCTACTTGCATACAATATACATTGATGATAAATCCTTTGTCTAGAAAGATATATTCCACATGCTGATACAGAAGACGAGACTTCTATATAAAACTCTGGAGAGCAGGTAAATGTTTGAAACCCATTTGTTTAAAAAAGAAAAATGGTGCATTTCTGAACTTTAAACAAAGCTCTTCTCAGTCCTTGTGTATATATATATATATATATTTGAATAATCTCATATTTACTTTCTTTCAGTTTAATCAGACATGTTTCTCCTTGTGAAGCTGCTGATGAAGGTAATTTTTGCTGGTTTGCAACCTGGCTCATACCAGTAGACATGTAGCTCTTCAAATACTATAACTTTCTTTCAGGAACAGAAAAAAATATGATTCCAACAGCAACCATGAAAACTGTGGCCTTGTCTGAGGTCTGCAAGACAGAAGCCTTAATTGAACATGGTACACAAACGTGATGCCATGTGAAAGTTTTCAGTCATAGTTGAGGTTCAAGGAAAGAGCAGCTTGAAGTTAAGCACCTGACTAAACTGGAACCAAAGCAGGCAAGTCTCTTGAGTAAGTTTAAAGCATTACTTTTTACATGTTCGACATAAATGAAGAGTCTATTAAACCTGACTAAGTTGCAAAATTTGGCAATACCAGAACTAAACTTTCAGCAACCTGGAGATGAAATTGCAGGACAAGTCTTGCTTGGCTTTTTACTCAGTCTTGCTCAAAATGGTTGCATCACCAGAGGAATTTTGCTGTAAACTTTTGAAAGTCTACACTATGTATTAAAAGAGTTTTTTTGTTTGTTTTGTTTTGAAAAGCTTACAAGTCAGCTCGCTTGAACAACAGAAGCACATCCCTGACATAAAGGCCATCTTGCCAGATTTCAGTCATTGATGCTGAAGTATGAGAATATTAAATTCTTCTGAAGAGATGTCCAGAATTTTTAGCAGGAACAAAACATTTTTCTTTACCAGGGGTTTTTGCTAAAATTTACTAAATCCATGAGGAGTGAAAATAATAAATTATAATAAATAATAAATAATAAATAATAAATAATAAATAATAAATAATAAATAATAAATAATAATAAATAATAATAAATAATAAATAATAAATAATAAATAATAATAAAAATTATAGACAATCTCAAGAATAAAAGCTGTCTGTGTGGAAGACATACCCAAAATAAAGTTATTAATTATTTTTAAAAGTTGGTATTTCTATGATGTCTAAATTAACGAAAGATTTTTTTTTAATATAGGACAGTAAAGTATTTCACGCTCTTCCAGCAAACTGGATAATAGATAAATGAAAGAAGAATGCTTAGCAGGCTGTTTTGTTGAATAGGCATCAAGCACAGAAAAAATGCAACCTTATTACCATTTCTACACATCACCTACACTCTTTGATGACAATGGACACAGAACTGATGTTATCAGCCCTTGAGGAATAAATTAATGCTATGGAATACACACTGGTACAAAACAAAAGGGAAAGTAAATTAATCTTCTAACGCCATGAGAGGTGAAGCAGAATCCTTAAAATAAGAAGAGATCTAAGCCCTTGCTCCTTTTTTTTTTTTTTTTTTTACCAAACCAAATCTGAATGTTTTTTCAGATTACAACATTTCTACCACGTTCTGCACTTCGCTGGCCCAGAGCTAGCGCTGGAGTACCAGGGGATATACACAACACAGACCCTGCTTTCGCCAGCGAGGAAATTAGCCCTCTGTCATTTGAGAACTAAATTGTCCTCTTGCTTTTGGCCTGTCCCAGCAAAGACCCCCAAGTGCCACTTTCTGTGGCAGCACCATCTAACAGGATTAGGTAACTGCATTTTGTGGCACCTTCTGATGTTTGGGAGAAGGTGTCCTTGAGAGCACCAGTGTGTTTTGGCTTGGCAGTATACACAGATGCATGCGGACAGGTGTGATTTTGCTCTGCCCATGCTCCCCAGTGCCTGGACACCAGCCAGCTCTCCTCAGGACATGTGCCGTCACCTCGCCGTCGTGCCGAGCCAGTCTGCCCACGCCCGCAGTGCTTGGCATGGGTTATCCGAAAGCCTCGAAGGGTATTGCAGAGGTGCACGCACTTTGTTTTACCAAACCTGAAGTCCAGCAAGGTATGGGGTCTGTTTTCTGTTGTGCTGAGCTGAGCTAGACCATCCAAGCTACCTCCCTGTGAGCTGGGTCTCTGCAGCAAGCAGGTGGTGGCACTGGGTCCCCCAGCACAGATCCCCATGTGAACTGTGCTCCACCCATGAACCCTTCAATAGAATCATAGAATAAAATAGTTTGTGTTGGAAAGGACCTTCGAAAGTCATCTAGTCCAACCTCTCTACATAAGCAGGGACATCCTCAACTAGATCAGGTTGCTCAGAGCCCTGTCCAGCCCGGCCTTGAATTTGAAATGGTCTACTAATTTTCCTAAGGTTTGCATACTGAATCCTGACAAAGCACTTAAGAAATGGTCAGATACTTAAAAAAATGGGGTCGTATATGAGCATGTACCATACAGTTTGGAAAAACTATTCTGTAAATCCAACTGATGCTCAAGCACTTTTTAGGAATTGCTTAATGCTTGTCTCTTTCCATATGTGCAAAATTAGATCAGCCTTCCACACATACAGAAAAAGGAAATAATATGAATTTTGGATCTGTTTTTGTTCCTACTACCTTCAGCAGAAGCTTGACCATATATTTGACTGAGCAAAGATAGTCTGGCCTTATTACTCTGGACCCCCAGACTACGGGATGAGGTTGCTGAATACACGGACTAGTCCAATTAGTAAAAGGACTGAATGTCTTTTCAGTCATGACTTTTCAGAATTTCAGTATGATCCAGTCTCACCAAATAAGAGGACAAACACAAGTGCTGATCTGCGTCCCCAGCCGTGCTGGTAGTGTCAAGACACATCACTTCTTATCTTTACTGCACTTCTGCTGTGACTTGCATATGCAGCAACCTGAAGATAATAATCCAAAATGCAACTGGAGAGCCTGCAGGGGCAGGTGGCTTTTATCTGTCCCTGGCTCAATTCTGTCATACGAAGCTACACCTGGAAAAGCCCCTTAGCTTCACTACGCTAAGGGATTACAACCAGCAAGCTTTCCCACCTCACTAGTCATCTACAGTTTAGAGCCTCCTAGCTCTAAGCTAAGTAAAACTTAGCAGAACAAATCTCTTGAATAACAATGACATTAATATACTGAATTTTGAGATACTCTTTTGTTAGGTTGTTTTCCAATCAAGACCTGGCCATTTACTCATAACTTTCCATACTATGTCTTACATAATTTTCATACCATAACGAGGCTCTACCTCTCACACTTAGGTAACCCATATGCCTTGATAAGTTCATGGAAAGGGCTTCACTGAGTCTTTTGAAACACTAAATAAACCTAGTAACATCCAACATCAAATCCTATAATTATGATAAAAAGCATGTTAAGTTCAGGTTTGTGAAAGCCATTGAAAAAATCAAGGAAAAAAATCAATGCTAAAATCTTGCTTTTATGCATTTTACTGGTAATTGGGTCATTAGAAGTAGTAGCAGAAGAATTAAGAATCGCACATGATTATTCTGCGCAGACAGCAATATCCAAGACTTGAAATAACATCTTCACCTTGAACTTAGTGAAGACTGTTTTGTTGTGGGACTGGAAAGTTAAAAACTGAGGTCAGAAGGTAAATTTTCAAAGGATCAAGAAAATTCTATACTAAAATTACGTTTATTACATGAATATTTGCACTTCTGAATTCAAAATAACTTTCTGCAAATATTCTTCAAACTGAGCCCACAATATACAAATATTTGAGAACATTTTTAGCATCAGCTGTAAAGAAAAATTGTGGAAAGCTTAGGAAAGGAAATAAACACAGGCAAAGCAAACTATACCAAATATTCAAGCAGGATTGTCTGGCAATTTCCCATACCTAAAAATAATCCACTAATCAGGACTTTGGGATCTCAGATTTCACTGTCAATATCAGGAGGAACCTTGAGAAAAGCTAATGCTCTCAATTTGTTGAATACATACTGCAGAGGACAAGGAAGGAACAATTTCTGAATACACCTATTTTGCTTGGAATTTTTTCTCAAGTTATTCTTTTCCAAATTTTCATAGAAAAGGTTATTTAAACTGTTGCTACTGAATACTTTTAAGTAATCTGAGAATAATTAAGGCCTTTCCATTGCTGTGATTAGTTCTATGTAATTCCTCTCTGAACAATTGTACTGTCGACTTTGATAGGTATCCTTAATAAAGAAATTCACTATTGGCCAGAAAGGTCACGTAAAGTCTGTACTTCTCTCCCTATAGCAGCTGCAAAGCCTTGGGTAGGCTACACAATGTGAATTTTAACAGCAGTAAACTGAGACCAGAGCACATTAATTTTCCAATAATCCCTGCAGAGCACGTGTGTATCTCTGTTTCCCAATGAGCTACTAATCTTTGTTTCCCAATGGGCCACTAATCTGAGGAGCAGATAAGCATCTTCCCCAAGGCAAAGCAGCAAACCAGTAGCAGAACTGGTGAAAGCACCTCCAGAATTTTGTTTCACAGACCTGTGTTTAAACACCTAGGCCACCTTCCACCTTCTTATTTCAACAGTGGTGAAGAGCTGCTCAGATCTAATTTGAGATAGGGTAAGAGTGTAAGAGCATGACCATGTTATGAACCTGTTTTCTTTGTTATACTGCAATTTCGGGAGCATGCTACTCCTGCACTGGTTTACATTTTAGAAAGGTAACTGGTAAAAAATTAAACATCTTAAATTGGTTAAAATGTTGCTGTTTCCTGAGTGTTTAGGAAAGAACAGTTTCTTGTTTAAAAAATTACATACATTTCAGTATAGATGCATGAAAATGGGAAAATCTCGCTCCCACATTGATTGGCTCAGCATCTTGTTAATCATTGCAATGTGTATCATTATTTCATTATGCAGCTGTAACAATGTCATACGTTTTCCTTGTGACAGCTTAAAATACATAGTGAGTATGTGAGTACTTATTGAGATAAAGTATGTTCAGTTTGTAATATTTTATCATGATAAAGCAAGCTCTAAAACAACATTATTTGACACATAAGATGTGGCAAAAAGTTGAGACGCAACAGACATCATTATAAATGTTTATAGACATTCCTAAAGTCTTATCTAAAGTTCATCCTGTTAAAGGACATGTTTTATGTTGTACAATTCCTCTTAGAATATCAAT
This sequence comes from Caloenas nicobarica, assembly GCF_036013445.1. Taxonomy (NCBI): domain Eukaryota; kingdom Metazoa; phylum Chordata; class Aves; order Columbiformes; family Columbidae; genus Caloenas; species Caloenas nicobarica. The sequence goes on from NC_088247.1 coordinate 100,652,759, forward strand.
CTAATAAGCACCAAATGAGGCTGAAGACAATGCTGTTATAAAAAATGGAGAAAAATGATTAAAATGTGATAATTATGCTGACATCTTATATGCTCAATCTAATCAACCAAGCTTCCAATTTGTCATAATGTACACTCACTCATACATTATTGCTTAATTATAGCAACACTTCTATTTCGAAAGGCTGTCAATCATGCAAATGCTCATCATTTTTCTCTATTTGCATTTAAGAGATATATTTTTAGATCAGATCCAAAGCCCACTGTGAACCTGAATTAACCCCAGCACTTTCTTTTGTTTGCAATGCTCATCCCTGTTTATTCTGTGTTTGCTGTCTGTGGTAGTTCATACTGTGTGATTTGCTGCTTTACAGTTCATCTGGTGCTGAAGAGATTTTTTAATCTTGTCTCTGTTCCTGAACTATGGTCTCAGTGATGTACATGTTCTTAGGAACTGCAGACCTGAGCTTGAGCTATGCAGGTCTGATATGAATAAAATTATCAGACATCCTTTTCTTCTGTCTTGGATTTTTCTTATTAGTCCTGCAGGAATGGGAAGGGAGCAAAGAACCTTGCCTTACTTACATGGGTAGCCCCGCCAAAATCAGTGGTACTACTTGTGGGCTGTAGGGTCCAGAAAAGTGTGAATAGACATCCTTAATAAACACACCTCGAAATATTCATTTTGATACACATTACACTCTGAATTGCTCTTACTCTGTTTCTTTTGGCTTAAGTGTTTTAATTATATACCTTCAAGAAATTCCACTCTCTTCTGTCCCCCATCTTCTCTGACTTGCTGCTCTAGAACTTAGAGCAGAAAAAAAGTCTGGCACTTTATAAGAGCACAGAGCAACACAGCAAAAGAAATGCTTAACAGGATGTGTCACCAGTGATAACAAAGAGAAAACGTAAAGTTGGTAGGATTGTTAAAATATATTGGGAGCGCTAAGGAAGCAAGGGAGGCTGTGCAGTGTTATCACCAGGCAATCTTTTTGTAGTAAACAAGAGGCGGAGCTCTAACACGATAGTTAAACACACTATCATACATTTTGCCATTTGCTTGACCTGTATCTCAAACAGCATATGCACTGAGAGTACAAGAGACAAGTTCTGCCATTCTACAGTGATCATCTTCTGGAGACATACAGCTCGTGGCAGCCTCTGCAGGACTTTTTAACCAGCCTGGGAGACCTTCAGAGTGAAGCTCATGCAGGGAGGATGCAACCACTTATATTGGTCAGTATCAAGACATTGACAGATGATTTCTGGTAGAATTTATTTTTGTTTCAATTCAAATAATGCTTCCTCCACACACCCTCTTTGTTTCAAAATAAACAGTAGTGTCTCAGCCTGAATTTCAGCCTGATCAGTACAGATCTTGTGTGGGGCTGCAGGTGCCTAATGCACTAGTTGGAGAAGAACGGCATGCTTTATCAAGTGAGTTGACTAGACAAAGCTGAGACATGACACCCCAGCAGGAATCATCCCCCATCTTCTAGGCAGCCACCTCTCTGGCATCACATATCACAACTGTGTTTTACTTGCTGCTGCCCTTGTTGGTTTTCAGGTATCAAGAGCTTACCAAGAGCCAACTGCCACCAGGCAATATCTACAAACAATCCCTGGCCAACTAATACTTGTCCCACTCCACAATGAGACTGGACCAAGCAGTTGTCTCCACACCTTTCATAGGCTTCTACATGTGTGTTTATAATTGATAATTGCTGCGTACTACATTATTCAGCTTAACTTTCTTTTGCTCATATAGATCCTATGACACTATTTTATCTTTGAAAATCTAGTGACTTCTTACATATATATTTTGTATGCAGTACACAAACATATACTATTTGAACTTTAGATGGTAAACAAGAGAAGAAAAAGAGAGTAATCAAAACAGAAATTCAGGGCAGCAAAGGAATTAAAAAGACAAAACCACAGCATTTCACTGTGAAAAATGTCAAGTTATTCTTTGAATGTTGGCTCAGGAAGATCTCAATACATTCCTGGTAAATGAGGCATGAAGCATATTCTTAAAAATATGGTGTCCAGGAGATAGAACTACCCAATATTTTATCCTAATGGCAATACATAGTACTTTAAAAAGCTTGAACTTTAAATCAAACACTTTGGGGAGGACACGGCAAATTTATTAGTTTTTCATATATAACTTAGTATCAACAGGAAGATGAGATAGTAAACTATTTCTGGGAGCTTCCTTGGTTAATGTCTGTTGTAATGTTAGAGTGTGGCTTATTCTTTAATTAGTACGCAGGCAATGTGAATGATCTTCCTGTATCGCCTCTACTTCTCCAAAAGTTCATATTCCTTGAATGGAGTCATTAATGTCTTGTTGGGTCAAGATAATCCCTGGTGAACATACTCATAAAGGATGCACTACCTCTGATTGAGTACAATTATTTGGGTGGTAAAACTATAGTATTTGTCATGCTTATAGAAATCAGAGCAGAAAATTAAAAACAAGAAAAAAATAAAGGAGAACGCCATAGCATCCCTTTGAAAGACAGAATATTTTATTATTACTAAAAAAACCCGGTATGACAGAAGTCCATTTTGTTCAAGATTATAATTTCTTCTAAAGAAATTTATCTTCCCTATTTGCCATTTCTTCCTACTTTAAAAGATATCTACAGTATGTTCCTCCTGGGACAAGTTGTTGCCTAAGTTTTCATCCATCTCAAGCAAAACCAAATATGAGACACTTCTTTACAGGGAACGATGACAATAAATACGTATCTCACACACATACCTATCTAGATGGCAGTAGTGCTAACGCTTATCATTCTTTAAATCCTTCCACTGCAAACAAGAGGGTACGAGTCCTTCCATCTCTTGTGAAATAGCTTCAAGATTTTGCTTAGATAATGAGTTACTATCACAAATTTACAGTTTTTAACAGTAGAAATTTCTCCTGACAGACTGACTCTCTTACTCATGAGAGGACCAAATTGTATCCATTTGAAAAGGAAACTACCAGGTCTTCTCTTCTGATTTTTACTAGATTTCTGTGCAGGTTGCAAGGCAGAGATAGTGACAAGTCTTTCCTAAACTGGCAACTCAGTGTGCAGATAAAGGATACAGTTCTTGTATAGGTAAAATGGAGTTTCTGCAAAGATTGCCTCTGGAAAAGTCTTGTGTCATTTTTCTGGTCAATGTCCTTTACTTCCATTTGACAGAGCAAGCAATTTCAGGAAGGACTCCAAATCTAACGATTTTGCACTTGATTTCATACTGACAGCTACAGTCTACCAACTGTTGATGCTACTTGCGTGTCAAGCATTTCTCCTGATTCTTCTGTTTGTTCTATACGATAGGAGAAAGGTCACATATGCAAAACATATGCAAACAATAATTCTCTCAGAAAAGGGGCCTAAAATTGACAAGTAGGCCAAATTTTTTTCATGAATAATTGTTTGAAAATACCTTGTTTAAGTGTTTGGTAGGTCTGCCATCCTATCTCACACATAGTTACCCTTTAGCTCATCTTCTGCAGTCTTTCTCAATAACTTTATCTAAAATAGGGGTATACACAGGTACGTGATGTGGAAGCTTGCTACGCTCACTACAAGCTCTCTAAACAAGGACTCATAAGCAGTTGGCTACTGGCAGCAGGATGCTGACACACTTTTTGTCTGTCACAGGCATGTGCCATCACTCTGCTTATCTCCTCTTTTGCATCCCCCAAAGGGAAAAATGCTTATTGGCAAAGTTTTCCAAACCTTGCTTATCAAATAAAGGAAAGTTTTCAACTGAATTTTAGGGCATCTTATCTGTAGACCGGTCGCTATGCAGAGAAGTCATTTTTCCCAAGTGACACAGCACCACTGCCCTGCAACAGCAACCAGAAGCCATTTCTGGTCTCTCCCCATGATCATTGCTCAGGATTGACAGCAAACAGCTCTGACATGCTCCTCAGTGCTTTAATACAATGCCTAAGTACCCGAGGCCTCTCTCTGTACAGTGCTTCTCTCCTAAGAACATGTTACATCAGTAACTTCAGAAAACCTGCCTAAGTTTGAAACAGCCAAAGTCCTTTGATAATATGGACTAAAATTTCACATGGGTACCTTACCTTTCTCTGGTTGTTCACTAGAACATCTCAACACCTGCATGGTCATTTCATAGAGTAGTTCCTGGGCTCCTTCTTGACTCCTTTGTCTGAGCAGAGTTGAAGCAAGAGCTTTTCCAACCTTCCTTTTTACCAGAGACATCACAAAATAGGCCTCCCTTGCTGTAAAAAAATAGTCTACTCAGATCACTGAACACTCTCCCTGTCACCCTAGGTAGCACTAAACACTACATGTTCCTATAGTCTTTGGGAAATAAGCTATCACTTCAAAACTAAAGAAACAGTGCTAGGGCCAAATCTTGCTCTTAAAAGGCCGGTATAATCTATTTCATAGGGTTATCACAAATTACTGAAATAACAGATGTTAGCAATCTTTACTAGAGAAACTTGCCCAGGACTCAACTCAAGGGAGTGTAATTTGCCCACGACATTCATTAGGACTACTTATGCACACAAAGAATAATTGGGAGCATATTTACCTTACATATCCTTTGAATATATGGCTTCCAGCATAATCTTTGAAGCAGCGTAATACAAGGCTAATGCACACCGGACATGATAGGAAGCAAGCAAGCAACTCTACTTATAACCGTGTAATAGGTGCAGTTATTCAGAGTGTGCTACGAATTTCAGAAGAAAAATCAGTTATTACAAAGTAGTAAAACAAGCATAACATTTGAATTAGAGAAAAATATATAAAATACATTTTCTCTTGGAATTTTCTCCAAATAAGAACTCCAGTCTGCTGGAGTGCAGTACCCAAAGTCCAAATGGCAAATTATCAGTGGAGAACAACAGGAAATGGTCCTAAGAACACATGTGTGACCTTGACTCTGCTGGTGGTTTGTAGCATGCAGCTGCTACGTGTGATTCTTGTTGAGAGAGGAGACAGAGTCGTGCACCGTCCTGAGGGAATATGTGTGCTGTTTATATATGGTGCTGAAAGGCAAGAGGGTGAAGTACGGCTTGTAGAGTGCTGGGGAGGATGGAAATGATTGAAGATGTGTGTCCTCATGTGTGTAATAGCCTCGGTTGGGTTGAGGGGCTGGGTGGGGGGAGGGAAAGAATTAAAGAATAGGAAGGCATTCCTAATGGGTGTCTATTTTCTCTTCAGCAATCAACAGCACTAGAAGAGCTCCATCCTCTCCATTATGTTTTGATGTATTTTTCTTTGTTTATACAGGTTAACAGGTTCATTTTTTCTAACATATGTGGAAGAAGA